>NW_027052950.1:0-90000 GCF_011386835.1 Chrysemys picta bellii
GAACGGACTGTTTGTCAGCCGTCTTCAACGAAATGTGCTCCATTCCTGGGGGAAGGAGGGATGAGGATTTGTATTCTCATCGTGCCTAGGAGTCTTAGTCAGCAGCCCCCAACATACCCTAGATAACTTATGGGTATTAAAGGTAGAATTGGAGAATAGTGTCCAAGTTCTCTCACCTTTGCACTTCCGTAAGATCAAAGCTCCAAATAACATTTATTTCAACTTTAGAAGAGAGTTGGTTGATCTTTCAGATTTTGATGATGTCTTTCTAGTATCTTTTTTGTGAAAGCATACTTTTTGGAGGCCCTCAATTTAAAAAAAAAAAAAGTATTTGAAAATATAAAGTTTAAGTGTAAAACACCACAAAGAAAATGTTTGTCCAATAAGAATTAGGGATCAGCATTCACAGTAGTAGATAGTATTTGAAGAGAAATTAGATACTGCTTCCAGAAAATGCCTAGATGTCTATTAAGGAAATTGCCAATTTTCTTCCCTGCAGTTCACAATAAACATGAGCACTGACATGAGACATCACAGAGTGAGGTTGGTGTTCCAGGATTCTCCTGTCCGGAACGGCAAGAAGCCCCGACTTGACCAAGGAGTACAAGTTATCCTGGACCCTGTGCACAGTGTACGTCTCTTGGATTGGTGGCATCCGCAGTACCCGTTTTCTCTGAAGGCTTAGCACGCTCCTACTGCATCTGTGAGTAGCCATGTCAGGTAGGAACTGGGAAATCCTGTTTTTATTTCCTGAATAAATTCTCCAATCTCCTTACAAATGAGTGAAGCTGCAATGCCAGTCTCTGTATATAATTTCCAGCCAGTAATGAGCAGAATCGAGTGTAAATGGAAATGATTTGTAAACACATTTCTATGTAAAGTTCACATTTTATGATTTGAAAGGAGCACCATGAAACTGTTCATTTAAAATCCTTTTGGTGTTAACGAAAGTCGTCCTGTGTTCTGTTCCAGATCCAATGTGGTCAGAGAGATTTTCAGACCAAGTGTCAATGAAATCAGTGTGTGTCTTACTGTAGCATGATCAAACTCAAATGCAGCAGTATTATCCTACACTGATGCAGCAAGTGGAATAGCAGTGACAATCACTAGTCATGCTTCAATCTCTTATCTGCATGAGCACAATAAAGGCATAAATGATCAAGCAAAGAGATTGCCTTTACAGCTCACATTTAAATTAAATGTGTGTGGCGATAAGGCAAAAAAAACACTTACAAAAGTTCGTATCCTGATGCTTTCTTTAAGAAAGAGAATCTAAAACACACATAATGGAAAGGCTCTTGTGGCATGTGGGAACTAAACAAAAACTAACCGCATGAGTTAATAAGTGCTCAGACTTCAGGCATTAGAAGAGTAAGATTGTCTGTGAGCTAAGCTAACAGTGTTTGGAGCTAGTGACTGTGGGAAAGCTATTAGGAGCAAAGAGGAAGCATCCAGTTCCCAGTGGACAAATTAACTACCTGGGAAAAATAAACCCAACCCTTTTGGCTCTACTTAGTGGTGTGAGAGGGCTAAGCAGGGTACTGTGTCTACTTCAGCATATCTGGAGTTGCAGCACCACAATACCCAGAATAGATGGGGGCATGAGTTTTATGCAGAACCATGGGGAAGTATCGTGCATCTTATGACAGGAAGAAGAGCTTCATAATTCCACCTAAAATCCTCTGATTTTGAGCCTCAAGGGATTTGAGATAATAGCTTCCCTGGCCCTGCAGACCATAGGGGCAGTTGAATCTCAGTGCAAAGTACATCTGCATGAGGGAGTGTGACTGGGGCTGAGTGCAGGGTGAGTTGATGCCCTGAAGTAACTACTGACGGAAACCGGGTGTTCTGCTTTGCAGCTTATCAGTGGAGGTGAGCCCAGTTAACTTATCGGTCCTGTTTCAACCCAAATCTTGTGCAGGGTAGAGGCAAGAAGTATGTGATCCACAGTGAATGCAACAGCCTGTCCTTGAAGGAGGCTGCTGGGATAGAGCAAATGGGATAGGTTAAAAAAAGGGGGGGGGGGATTTCCCCTTCCCAACTTGAATCCAGTATGTAAATGCCCAAACGGGTGTACATGTAGCTGTACCAGTGCTGGTGTTCGTCTTACACAATAGTCACTTAAATCACCACAGATAGCTTATCTGTCCCAAGCACATTTCTGTGCCAGATTCACTCTTGTATTGCATCCCCCATTAGATTCTATTTGTGGCAAAACCTCAAACCTTCCCTTTTCACCTCTCCTGTGAATCTATATTAAGAAGATAACAGGCAAGTTGTTTTCAAACCAAAATGCTCTGCTCAGTATTTTGGTTCCACCTTAGATGGACAATCTACCCTGTTCATTTGTAGTGGAAACTGTCAGTTCATGAAATATACCATGATGGCCAGTTGCATTCCTATGGTCGTGGCTCTAAGCTTTACCTCAGTAGTTTTTCTTCAACTGATTGCACATGTGCATTCCGCTCTTGGTGTGTATGCGCCCTGCGCATACTCACATTTCCCTCAGTGGTACTCGTTGGGGAAGCTTGAGAGCCCTTTGCTCTCACACCCCACTGTGTGCTGGTATAAAGGACCCAGCAGCCCCAAAGCCCCATTCGGTTCCTTCTTGCCGTCTGTGACAGTCGCTGGAATTGCTTGGCTTGCCTTAGCAGATACTCTGTGTACAGCTCATTGTAAATTTCTTGTAAATAGTTAACCAGTTTTATAGTTACTTAGGGTTAGTTATTAGGTACTATCTGTGGCACTTTTCTTTTTCAGTTTCCAGATCTGAGGTTTCCAGTTTTCAGTACCGAGCGATGCCTCAGTCACCGGGCTTCATGCCCTGCGTCTCTTTTCTAGGCCGATGCCCACGAGCAACCCACCCTCACGCTGCTTAACGTGTTTGGGGGAAGCTTGTGTTTGGGGTCGTTGCTAATGTGGAAGCAGAGAAAAGAACTGACAGAAGGGAACTGCAATGCATGATGGTTGTTAGCAAGAGTCAGGCTTCGTAGAAGGGAACTGCAATGCATGATGGTTGTTAGCAAGAGTCAGGCTTCGTTAGTGTTAGCAAGAGTCAAGCTAGCTGTGACCCTGATAACCCTGATAACGCGAGATTTGTAGAGGCGAGGATTGTGTGAGACGGGTGAGAAAGAGCTGTGTAAGAAGTCATTGTGACCTCAGTATAGATAAGGTGTAGAAGACCTTGTGTAGATAAGGTATAGAAACTAATTGTATGTAGGCAAGAGTCAAAACAAGTAAGGAAATGAGATATCAAGATGGCCTATGTATAAACAAAATGCAGCTGTCCCTCATTATTTCTGTAATGAAAGGTATAAATGCTTGCTGTAATTAGTTACCAGAGAGAGACCTGCTTTGCTCTCTCCTCTGCACATGTAAGAGTTAATAAAAAGCTTCTGACTTGCTGTACCTAAACAAAATAGTGAGAACTCAGTTTTTCTCCGACAATTTGGGGGCTCGTCCGGGATGGCAACGCCCACTGAGGCAACGGCAGCTGCTACGGATCGTTCCCCTTCGAACCCCATGGCGCCACAATAGAGGTAAGAGACCTTTTGAAATCTCTATTGGGGTGTCGGAGGAGGACTGTCCGTGGGGCCGTCTGCCCCTGTTGGGCTCACGCCATCCGAACTTATTGACTGTGCAGCAAGGTCAGATGCTGAGCGGCGTAATAGGGGAATTGTTTGCCGCCCCCTGTAAGCATATGCTAGGTGCATAGGGTTTGCACCTGTATTGAGGAGTTGTTACTGCCTCAAGAGGGTTTTTACCGCCTCAAGTGATGCATCGAGGTACTTGGGAATAGTACCTGGAGGTACTCAGGAGTAGTACCTGGTATAAGGCCTTGGTATGTTGGTGTGTGTAGTCTGTGTGTGTGTGTGTGTGTGTGTACACAGTGTGAATTGAGTGTTACCGGAAGACGCCCAGAGTACTCTGCGAAGTCTTTTGGCTCGTGACCAGAACTACTCTAACGCAAGCCCGGTAACTAGAGGATCTTTTAGGAGATCCGACCCATGTAGGTTGACTCGGCCTGGCATCGTCCGGCGAGGAGGCTACCTGGGTCTAGGAGTGTGTGCACCCATCTTCCCTCCCCTTTTCCTCTCCGTGTGAGCCACTGACAGTCTGACCATCTCACTGGATGCAACAGAGTAAGCGGCGCTTTCTCTCTGAGATTAGCCGACGCTCTTTGCTGAAGGGAGGTGTAGGGGGTCATGGCTATCCTCGTTAGTCACTCCTGTGTGAATACCCTGTAGGGAGAGATCCTTAGTTTATGAGCCGCTAGCGTGGACAGGGCATCCTTCCCCTTTGAGTGTGTGATTGGAAAATGGGTGGGGGACAGTCTAAGTCTTCCCTCTCACCCCCTAAGGGTACCCCAGCTTATTTCATGTACGTACATTATGGCCCGAAAACCTGCAGGTATTTAAATAGTTGGAATCTTTACACGCGTGCTAATCCATCTAAACAATGTCCACTAGAAGGTACCTTTGATTTAGACAAACTTAAATACCTTAAAGAAACTCTGGCTTCACCAAAAGCCTCTGATACACAGTGGGAGCAATTTGTCTGTTGGTGGGAAGAAGCAACAAAGAGACTCCATGAGTCTCGAGTGCGGAGTCTAAAGGACTCCCAGGAAAAGTTAAAAGCTCAAGTGCAACATTTACAGCTTAAATGCAAGGCATCCAGCTGTCTACCCCCTAGAGCGATTCCTTCTGCTCCTGTGTATCCTAATCCCGCTCGAGCAATTCCTTCTGCTCCCCTTTATCCCCAATTAGTTAGGTCTGACAGTGAGGAGGAAACTGCTGAGGATATTTTAGATTTCTTCAGTAACATTCAGCAGCAGCAGCAGCCCGTGCTGCCTCCTCCCCCTGCACAGCCTGGGTCTGCTAACGAATCTCACCCGGCAGTGCCAGTTTCACCACCGCATGTATCAGCTGCACACATTGTTCTCTCTTCCCCTGGGAGAGAAGCATCCTCTTCACCACAAAGAGGTGATTCCGAGCCTCCCAGTAGCTCCCCTGATTCTAATCCCTCTGAGGAAAGTACCCGTTATCTTACTAGAAGTGTGGCACATGCACTCCAGGTTCCTTTAAGAGGCCTGGAACTATTTCTCAAATGCGTACTTTTCTTGGCATGACTGGGTACTGTAGACAATGGATTTTAGGCTATGCAACAATGATTAAACCCTTACAGGATCTGACTAAGTCAGGTACCCCTGAGCCTCTTCCTTGGTCTCCAGAGGCTGAACAAGCTTTTGTTGCTATCAAGCAAAGTCTGTCCAGTGCACCAGCCCTGGGACTTCCTGATTATGCTAAACCATTCACTCTTTTCTGTCATGAGCGTAATGGGTTTGCTTTGGCTGTATTAACGCAAAGGCACGGAGACAAACACCGTCCCATTGCTTATTACAGTACTGCCCTAGACGCTGTGGCAGCTGGATTTCCCCCTTGCCTGCGTGCTGTAGCTGCAGCAGCTCTTGCTGTTCAGGTATCTGAATCTATTGTCTTAGGATCTCCTTTGATTGTTGCTGTCCCTCATGCTGTGGCTGCTCTCTTGTTAAAATCTAAGACACAGCATCTATCCACGTCTCGTCTTACAAAATATGAGCTTGTCTTGTTGTCTTCATCTCATATTACTTTGGCTCGTTGCCCTGTTCTAAATCCTGCCTCCTTGTTGCCTGGGCCCGAAGACGGAGACCCACATGACTGTGTGTCTGTGACATCGGTTCTCTCTCGTCCAAGAGATGATTTACTAGATGTGCCTTTGCAAAATCCTGATCTTATTTACTTTGTAGATGGTTCGTGCTTGCGAGATTCTAAGGGCAAATTGGTTGCTGGTTATGCTGTGTGTTCTGCACATGCTGTTATTGAAAGTGCTTTCCTTCCTTCTGTGTTTTCTGCTCAAGTGGCCGAACTTGTGGCTTTAACTCGAGCCTGCATTCTCGCTCAGGATCAAGCAGTTACAATCTATACAGACTCTCGTTATGCTTTTGGAGTGGTACATGATTATGGGTTGCTCTGGAAGTATAGAGGTTTTCTTACATCCACTGGTTCTCCTATTAAGAACAGTCTGTATGTCTCTGCTCTTTTAGATGCTCTTTTATTGCCCAAAGCTATAGCTGTCGTGAAATGTACAGCTCACCAGACCCCTCATGATGAAATTACCCGTGGAAATGCTTTGGCAGACTCTGCAGCCAAAGCAGCGGCCCTTTCTGCACCTCAGGCTGAATATACTTGTGCTTTGATTGAACAGCCTCCACTAGCCTCCCTTGAGGATCTGGCCAAGATCCAGGAAGCAGCACCGGCAGCTGAGAAACGTTTATGGAGTGCTAATGGCTGTATTCTACACCCTGATCATCTTTGGCGTGCCCCAGCTGGTCGCCTGGTTGCACCGAAGATGCTAATGCCCTATCTTGCTCGTGTATACCACGGAATGGCTCACGTGAGCAAAGGGGGGATGGTTGCTGCAGTTAACCGAGATTGGTGTGCATTCGGGTTCCCAGTCATTGCACATCACTACTGTCAACAATGTGTGATTTGTCAGCAGCATAACATTGGTAAAGCTGTTAAAGTTAGGCAGGCAGCTCACCCTCCCCCTTGGGGACCTTTTGTAAATATTCAGATTGATTTTATTCAACTGTCTAAATGTTGTGGCTATGAATATGTATTGGTTTTGGTGGATGTATTTTCAAATTGGGTTGAAGCTTTTCCCTGCAGGAAAGCAGATGCCAGGACTGTTGTGAAACTTCTGCTTAAAGATTTTGTACCACGATTTGGCATCCCTGTGAGTATCAACAGTGACCGTGGAACTCATTTTACTGGACAGATTGTAAAGGAGTTATGTGCAGCTTTGCAGACTCAACACAACCTTCACTGTCCCCACCATCCGCAGTCTGCTGGGACAGTGGAATGCCAGAATGGAATTCTGAAAAATAAACTGGCCAAGATTTGTGCTGAAACAAACTTGAAGTGGCCAGATGCCCTTCCTCTGGCACTAATGAGTATGAGGGCCACTCCCAATCGAAAGACTGGACTCAGCCCTCATGAGATTCTGACAGGGTGCCCGATGAGACTACCAACTGCGCCCCCACTGACCCTAGCTCAGATGGACATTCATGTAATGGATGACACAATGCTTAAGTATTGTCAGACACTAATGAAATGTGTTAAGTCTTTCTATACACAGGTGAAAGAAGCACTACCCAAGGATCCTGTGCAGCCCTGCCACTCGCTGGAACCAGGAGACTGGGTCTACATAAAGGTCCATCAGCGAAAGACTGCCCTGGCTCCACGCTGGAAAGGTCCTTTCCAAGTCCTGCTAACTACCAACACTGCTGTGAAGTGCCAAGGACTGCCCACCTGGACCCATGCTTCACACTGCAAAAAGACCCCTCCGCCTGGAGAGGATTCTCCAGCAGCTGATCAGCCTGTTTCTCCTGCTGGCTCTGCTGTGCCTCCTGGACAGCAGGGAAGAAGGACAAGGTGAAGTGCTAGTAACCTCTCCCTTGTCCACTGACAGATCTACTGTGCCTTTGAATTCTTTTACAGGAAACCACACCAGTACAGGGTGAAGTGCTAGTAACCTCTCCCCTGCACTGTGGTGAATCACAACTGTTTTTGAAGAAAAGAAGAAACACTCGCTCTGCTGAAACCACCAAAGTCCAGAACTTTCTAACTACAAAAGACATTAAGAACTGGCCCTGGTGGAAGAAACGAAGTATTGTTTATTGGCAAGGAGGGAACTGTGGGGAACGTTCCTGGGAATGTGGGGTCCAGTGGTGGGGTGGATTCTTTCCAGGATCAGGGCTTTGTGCTTATGGACAGGTACCTTCAGGGTGCACTGCCCTCCCTAATTGGCTTTCAGATGATGAATATCAAAAACGCCTTGCCACCACAAAGACTACACCTACCACTAGTCCCTTGACCCTTGCCACCACCACTGTAACTTATCCAGATACAAACAGTACTACACATTCCAATGAAACTCATTGGCCAAGACTTTCACATCTCAGTGATTTACTGAAATTTTGCTCAGAGAAATTATTCTTTAAAGTTCAAGATAATGTATATGAGCAAACAATTGAATAGAAAACAAATGGATCTGCAAAGATGGTATTGAATATCACTGAGGCTGGGAAGGCATTGCAGTGAGATCTAGCATGCTCAGAGATTCAGGATTTCTTGAATGACCAGCTAATGGCCATTTGGAATGATCTAGAGCACCAGGCTTGGCCCACTGCCCTTACAGACACATCAGGAGTACTATCTGACCTGTGGCCATGGAGACATACTTGGAAACTTTCTGGGTGGAAGTGTGGACGTTCTCAGTGCTCCTTCCAAGCATATGGACCGGTACAGGGGGTGTGGGCTCCCACATACCGTATCCTGCCGGGTCCATGGGGAGGATGCATATGGGATTGGGTAATTCATCGAGACATCTGGGAAATTAGACCACCTGGTATGCCCAATCGATTTTTAGTTAGTGCTCCTAGGATTACACCTGACATTTGGATGGGGTTAGGTAACCTGTGGACATTCTGGCCATTAGAACCCCCACAGCTTCAGTGTACACGTAAACTGAAGCCAGGAGAAGTTGTCACTGTCTATGACTACGTTTGCTGGGAGGGTAGGGGACAAGGAACTACCCTGACAGGACACTTACTCTTCCAAGCTAATGATAGCTGTGTGTATGTTAATGACACCATATCACAAGACATACATTTTAATCTCACTACCACTGCAGGCAATCATATCATTTACTGGCCTGCAGATAGTTTTTCAAGTAGCCCTTAGGTTCCAGATACCCTTTAATTGGACTAGTTTACTATCTGATAGATTTCAAAATTTGCTTTCATTGTTACCTGAAATTCAGAAAATCTCTGAGGTACAAGGGCAAATTCACATGCTTCAAAATGTATATCAAGTAGAAAAGTATGCCTTTCACACTGCTTATAGAGTATCCACCTTATGTACTAAATATGATGTAGTGTGCTTTATGACAAAGGCTGTACAACAACCCCATTATAGTATTGCTATGGGAATGTTATTGCTTGTATTGTTATTAGTTAGTTTAGGATTATGTTATTGTTGTTGTAAAAGACGTAATAATAGTAATACCTTTCATGTTCATGCTAATCATGCATTATCATTGCATCCAATCAAAACCCCTAAGGTTGAAGCATCTGATTTAGAATCTGAAGTCCAGGACTTGATGCAAATAGAGATTTGAGAATGTTTGTTGTACTAGAAGTACAAAAGGGGGGGTTGTGGAAGCAGAGAAAAGAACTGACAGAAGGGAACTGCAATGCATGATGGTTGTTAGCAAGAGTCAGGCTTCGTAGAAGGGAACTGCAATGCATGATGGTTGTTAGCAAGAGTCAGGCTTCATTAGCAAGAGACAGTCTTTGTTAGCAAGAGTCAAGCTAGCTGTGACCCTGATAACCCTGATAACGCGAGATTTGTAGAAGCGAGGATTGTGTGAGGATTGTGTGAGACGGGTGAGAAAGAGCTGTGTAAGAAGTCATTGTGACCTCAGTATAGATAAGGTGTAGAAGACCTTGTGTAGATAAGGTATAGAAACTAATTGTATGTAGGCAAGAGTCAAAACAAGTAAGGAAATGAGATATCAAGATGGCCTATGTATAAACAAAATGCAGCTGTCCCTCATTATTTCTGTAATGAAAGGTATAAATGCTTGCTGTAATTAGTTACCAGAGAGAGACCTGCTTTGCTCTCTCCCTCTGCACATGTGAGAGTTAATAACAAGCATCTGACTTGCTGTACCTAAACAAAATAGTGAGAACTCAGTTTTTCTCCGACACCCCCATGTAGAGCTCTTTGCAAGAGGAGACTGTCCTCTTGCCCCCCACCTCCCAGTCCCCCAGGTGATTGGATCCAGCGGCCAGCTCGGGGCTGCATGGGGTTTGCCCATCTGACTACTGCTCCTCCTGGGCCACTGCTGGGGGGATCCCCGCCCCATGCCCACCCCCCACTGCGTCACTGGCCACTGCCAGTGAGGTGCCACTGGCTGAGCCTGCGCTCTGGCAGAGTGCCCCGTTACTGGCGCTCTGGGGGATTATCCCGCTGGCGGGCAGCTGGGCACATCTGCTCCCTCCTTGCGCCGGTGCCCGCCCGCTTGGGGCACAGCGGCCTTGCTCTCCTGGGCTGCAGCGTGATGCATTTGGGGGTGGGGGAGTTGGGGGCAGGGCGTGGCCTGTAGCTGATTGTACTCGCTGTGCTGCCTCTCCCAGCTGGGGCGGGGGCAGCCCCCGGCCTCACTTCCTCTCTCTCTTCCTTCCCCAGCGACCTGACAGTGAAGCTCTGGAGCTGGAGAAGATTGCTGAACGGCCCGACCTAGGCACTGGAAAGGCCGGAGCCAGGGCGACTGTCAGGCTCCCTGGCGGGCCCAGGCCCCAGCCCCTCTCCCTGGCTGTGAAGAGCTGGGAGCGGCCTGGCCTGTGTGTGCTCCAGTTTCCAGGACTCTGGGGTGACGGCGTCTCAGCTGGGGCTTTGTGAACTGCCCGCTTCCACGGCTAGGGGGCGTCGTTCCCGTCCAGCCCCACGCTGGGTTTCCATGATGCACAGGGCTTTCTGCTGACCAGGGCGTGGCCAGGCAGTGCTTCGGGACATGGCCTTGCCAGCCACGGGGAGGACCCCAAGCTGAGAGACTCAACGGGATCATTCCAATCTGTCCCACAGCCCATTCAGCAGCCCCAGATCCTGGATGTGCGAGAGGGATCCTGCCACCTGCATCCTGCTGCTGGCCTCTGCACCTCCTGGGTGCCTGGGGTCTCATTCCTTCTGCAAGCGGCTGCAGGCCCCTCTCCACGCTTCGTCGTTCAGCAGAGCTGGGATCTGCCGGCCGGTACCGAAATACGGAGAGGGCTTGTGTGCTGCCGACCCCAGCCTAGCACCAGCAGGGTCCATGGAGCCCCGTTCACAGCACTGGCTGCGGTACCCTCCTGGAGCTGGGACTCACTCTGTCCCATCTGCTACCATGTGTGCTGCAGGGGCAGGGCTGACTAAGGTCTAGCACCCCACGGCTCACCCCTTTCAGCTGTTAGCACCGTAGAGCCAGAGTGCTAGCCCGGTTCCCACTAATCACTGGTGACAGGGCACAGTGTCCACTTCAGAAGCTGACTCCTTTAGCCCCCAAAGCCTTGGGGGAAGCCTGTGGTTCCGACAGGTCCCATCCCTTATGCTCCTCAGGACACAGTAGTATCCCCCCTTCTGAGGGCCCTGTTCTGCAGCCCTTATGTTGGGCAGGGCCGTGGGCCTGCAGCAGGAGACTTTGCTTGGCAGCGCTCCCCAGCATAAGGGTTACAGACCTGGGGCCGCACTACTCGGAAGGTGGAGTCTCATGAGCAACGGGGTGTCCCAGCACTGACTCTCTCCCAGGACCCTGTTTCCTTCCTGGTCCTTTACACTCAGCCCTTCCACCTCCCGCTGACCCCCATTTCAGGTACGATCCCCCAAAGAGCACAAGGGTCAGTTTTTTCTCTGAGCTGACAGCGTCTCCCATGCCACCACCCCCTTCAGCCCTAGAAACAAAGTCACTTGCTTTAAGATTCCAAGGCAAAGTTTCTCTCTGGCCAGAGCTGGGTTGTGGGACCCAGGGGAGTAGGACAAATGGCCTTCATCGGTGGCCTCTTCAAAGGCAGTGGGCCATTGGCACTGACCCAGAGCGGGGCTCGTTCCACCCCTCCCTGCCATACCCCAAAGTTCCACCCAGCAATTCTTCTGGTGCCCAGCCCTGCAACTCTTAGCTGAATTGTCCCATGCCTCACCCTGTTCGTCCAGGGGCTCCTCCACCTTCCACTACAGCCCTGCTTTACCCTGGGACAATGCCCAGCCTGGGGTGTAGTCTGTCTGCATGATCCCCACCAGGCACTGGCAGGAGCACTGCTTTACATTAAGGTTCTTTTGGTGATGGGCTAACCTTACCCCTGTCCTGCATTTCCAGTGTGAACAGCTGTAGATGGAAACCCAGACAGTAGAGATGGAGCAGGACTAACCGTGGTCATTTTGTCTAGCCCTCACCCTGTGTCTATACTATAGAAGTATTGCAAACAGCAGGAGCATTTTCCTGCCCGGATAGGATTTTGGAGATGTTAACGCTTGCTACGGCTTTCTCGCTGTATGGGTTGTGGGATCCATTGGAGCGGTCTGTGTTCTGTGTACAGGAGAAGATGTGTAGATCTTTTATACCTCGATGTATTACTGTAATTACAATTATTTAATCAATAAAATGAATAAAAGCATTAAAGTACATCAAAAAACATCAAAATGAAACAGAGGATTGCTATGTACAGGGTGGGAGATTGCATGTGAGTGATGTTCGTCCATCGTTATCGATGAAGACCTCAACCACTCATTCTTTCGATGACCGGGCTCTGTACGTCTGAAGATGACTGATCAGTCCGATTCAGGCGTGGAACGTCCTGTCACATGTCGGGCAGACATGTAATGGCACTGTCGATGATGTACAAGCAGCTCTGGACTTGCGCAGCTCACGCTTTTTTTCAGCCTCAGCAATACGCCTCGCCTCAGAGGTATTACTGCCTGTGTGAATGAATGTATAGCCACAGCCTGACTGGGACAGCTGTCCTTCATTAGCAAGACGAGTTTCGCTAAGGGCTGCAATGTCAATGTTGTAGCGTGCGAGCTCTCTAGCGCCAAGTGCTGTTCTTCTCTCCGGTCTATCTGCCATGATGTTGTCCAGTAACGTGTGCACATTCCATGTGCCAATAGTGATCGGTGTCACTCTAAGTTTTGTTTTTATACGACCGCTTTTGGGGGATCCCCGCCAGCCGCGGTATGCTGGCCAGGGTAAGGTGAAGCAGGCAATGTTTAAGGCACCTTTTCTAGCACCCTCCTCATTCTACGGAGGTGAGCAGTGCAATCCTGAATAGGGCTGCTCAGTCGCTCAAGAAGATGCCGAGCTCCACTGCTGCTTCGGTCAGTGAGGAACGACCATTATGCCTGAGCCGCCTATGTGCAGGTCCGCAGCTACAGCTCCCAGTGTATCCACACCTGCTGCTTCGTCGCTCGCCCATCGCCACAGGACTTGATATGATGTAATATGATACGATATCATGTCGAGACTTGCGCATGAATTGGATTAAAGTGAGGGAGAGTTGCGCGACGTCAGCCTCACTCTCTCTTCCCAGTTCCTATCTGTATCCAGTGACAAGACAGAAGTAGAGACGGCTGGAGATAGGGCAGGGCGCAGTGGATGACCAGGACGCCTACGTGTCTTGTCGTGCTCTTAAGCGTTCCACAACGCTTGCTGTCATCGCCTTCCTGACCATTGAACCAGGTTGCCTCAGTCAGCCAGATCCAGCCTTCGCATGCAATGGGTAGACAGGCCCTAACTCACAGAGAGTCTCATACTCATCGGCTACCCTCACCTGGTTTAGCCCACCGGTCGAGACGGTCTCCGGGGTGTGGCCGCTGTCACATGCTGACAGCTACTTGGAGCCACAGGTGAGAGCTGGGTATTGTCAAGTGGGGACCAAAGTGGATGAGCTACTCCTAGGAGTACGACTGCTCCCCCATCAGAGGTACTACCCCTCCCTGACAACCCCATGTGAGTAGGTAACCGCTCGATAGCTTTCATCACCATATAGTTTGACAGGTTACCACACCCCATCCCCATTGCCGGCGCCGTCCCCATTTTTCTGTGTTTTGCCGGGGGAAGGTTGCGTGCTTGTGTTTTGACATATTTAGAGAAAAAGTATGAAAGACTAGAAAGAGAGGCTGTAAGGGGTTTGCAGTTCCCTCCCCGTCCGTCTGGGCGGGAGACAACACTAGGGTGACCAGACGTCCCGATAAAATCGGGACCGTCCCGATATTTAGGTATTTGTCCCGCGTCCCGATTGATCTTCGGTCGGGACGCTGCACTCCGCTTTTTTTTTTTTTTTTTCTCCGCCGGCAGCACTCAGCTGTTCTCGGCTTTTTTTTTTTTTTCTTCTCCTCTGACTGCTGGCAGCACTCAGCTGTTCTCCGTTGGTTCCCCCCGCCCCCCCCCCCCCCCCCCCGCGCTCCTAAAAACCAGAGGCTGTAGGGATGCATACCTAAGGAAGGGTGCATAATCTCCTCTGACTGCCCGCAGCACTCGGCTGTTCTCAGCTCCTGCCCCCGACTGCCGGCAGCACTGGGCCACAGTAGGGAATTGGGAGAGGGAGCTGTTGGTGTCCTTACACTGGCAGCACTCAGTTTTTTGGGTTTTTTTGCTCCGCCAGTGACCCCCCCCCTTGTGTCCCGATATTTTCTTCCTGTCATCTGGTCACCCTAGACAACGCCCCTCGCTATGATACTTCTGGGATACCTTGGTTCAGGGGGAAATTAGCTCAGTGTTAATGGTTCAGGCCTGCAGTCAGACCGAGCAAAGATAGAGAGTCTGTGTCGCAGGGCAACGGTGAGGGATGATCTCTTCCGGCCTCTAAGTGCCCTCTACAGGCTGGTGTCTCGCCTGCCGCTGGTCCCGGTGTACCTCCCAGACCCCGGTACCCCTCTACGTCAGGGTCCTGCCCCCGGCAGTAACCCACTATCTGGGTGTCCAGGGGAACCCCCAACCCTCTAACCACACCTTGCCTCAGTGGCTACTGCCAGTCACTGTCTAGTCCCCGCTCACTGGGGCGGACTGCAGTATATAAACCACGCATCATCGGCAAGGGGGGTTGGACCAGCTGCCTCTGCCTATCTCTCGGGTGCCCCTCTGCAGCCCGAGTACCTTTTGTAGGTGTAAGAGTATCCGGACTCACCCCTGCGGCGCCTCCTGCTGGTCGTCCAGGGAATTAGCTCTCCAGCCTCTGGAGCGCCCTCTGCAGGCCAGTGATCCGCCTGTCCTCTGCACGCAGGCTCCCGTGTCCTTCCCAGGACCCCGGTGCCCCTTGCTCTGGGTGCTGCCCCCTGGCAGTACCCACACATGCTAGGTCTCCCCTCCCAGGTGAACCCCTACCCACTAACCCCACCTCACCTCAGGATAAGGCCACTGCCAGTCACCAGTTAGCCCCCACTCTCTGGGGCAGACTGCAGTATAAGCCACTCCTCATCGGCAAGGTTGGGTTCGGACCTGCTGCCTTGGCTTGGGCTGCCCTCTGCAACCCCCAGTACCCCTTGGCCTATTACCAGGCCACAGCCTGGGGCTATCCAGGCTGGAGCTCCCCAGCTCCTCAGCCTTTCCCCAGCCCTGCTCCACTCAGGTATCCTGTCTAGCTCCCTGCAGTCAGGCCCATCTCTCTCTGCACTCAGAGAGAGACTCTTGAGCTCCTGGCTCCCAGCCTTCTTATACAGGCCAGCTGGGGCCTGATTGGGGCATGGCCCAGCTGTGGCTACTTCCCCAATCAGCCCAGTAGCTTTTCCCTTTGCCCCAGCCCTCTGCCAGGGCTGTTTTAAACCCCTCAGGCAGGAGTGGGGTAGCCACCCTGCTACACACACCCCACCTCAAGATCCCCTCCACCGGGGGGGTAGGGTGTCTGTCTATCCCTAACGCCCCAGCACTCCTCTCAGCTGGGCCCGCAGGAAATCCCTCTCTGCTTGCAGGCTGTCCAGTGCAAGGAGCAGCTGCTCACTTCCTCCATAGTTTGGGTTCCCATGGTTGCCTTTTCAGCTCCCCCATGGGATCCTAGGTTTGTCTGGGGCCTCCCTGCCCCTGACAATCCCCTCTGTGGGGCCCTGGTCGTCACCACCCCCTCCTTCGGGGCAGTCTCAGACCCGGCCCGATCCTCTGGCCTCCCCCTCCGTCTCTGGGGGCTAGGCCGCTTTCCCCGGCGCCCCTTGTGGCAGAGGAGGCACAGCCAGTGCTCACCCCTGCCCACCTCAGGGCTAGCCTGGGCCCTGCGAGTTCCGTGAGGGCACTCCCCCTTCTTGTGCCCTGGCTCCCCACAGGCCCAACACAATTGGAGCCCCCCTGTTGGCTTCACAGGGGGCACTCGAGTCGGTCCATGGTCTGTCTCTGGCACAGCCCTTCCTTCAGGGCTCACCTGGGCCCTGTGAGGGCACACCCTCTTCAAGTGTCCTGGTTCTCCACAGGCCCAACAGTTCTTTGACCTTGGCACCGGCCTCCTGCCCAAGGTGCCTGGACCCCAATGAAATCCTTGTGCCCTCCCCTGCAGCAGCTGGAGCAGCCTGCCTTGCTGCTTGGCGAGACGGGCCACACGGGCTCTCCAATAATAGTCCTTCATGGTTTTCTCCACCTTCGGTTCTCAAGTCTCTGCATTGGGCAATAGTCCACAGTCCTTGCCTTGGCCCCTTGTGTCACGGGTGGACCGCTATACCCGCATTCTCCACCATATGTAAGAGTATCCGGACTCACCCCTGTGGCGCCTCCTGCTGGTCGTCCAGGGAATTAGCTCTCCAGCCTCTGGAGCGCCCTCTGCAGGCCAGTGATCCGCCTGTCCTCTGCACTCAGGCTCCCGTATCCCTCCCAGGACCCCGGTGCCCCTTGCTCTGGGTGCTGCCCCCTGGCAGTACCCACACACGCTAGGTCTCCCCTCCCAGGGGAACCCCCACCCACTAACCCCACCTCACTTCAGGATAAGGCCACTGCCAGTCACCAGCTAGCCCCCACTCTCTGGGGTAGACTGCAGTATAGGCCACTCATCATCGGCAAGGTTGGGTTCGGACCTGCTGCCTTGGCCTAGCCCTGGGCTGCCCTCTGCAACCCCCAGTACCCCTTGGCCTATTACCAGGCCACAGCCTGGGGCTATCCAGACTGGAGCTCCCCAGCTCCTCAGCCTTTCCCCAGCCCTGCTCCACTCCAGTACCCTGTCTAGCTCCCTGCAGCCAGGCCCTTCTCTCTCTGCACTCAGAGAGAGACTCTTGAGCTCCTGGCTCCCAGCCTTCTTATACAGGCCAGCTGGGGCCTGATTGGGGCATGGCCCAGCTGTGGCTACTTCCCCAATCAGCCCAGTAGCTTTTCCCTTTGCCCCAGCCCTCTTCCAGGGCTGTTTTAAACCTCTCAGGCAGGAGCGGGGTAGCTACCCTGCTACAGTAGGCCTTTATCTAGGCCTGCAGCCTGGGGTTTTGCCCAGAGCCCTCAATCAGGGCGGGGCGGCAATCGAGAAGGGGCTGTGGCCTACAGGCAGGCAGGCAGAGCAACAGAAGGTCCATTTGCCTGGCCACTGATCAGGGTGGGGCAGCAAGCAAGTAGGGGGGCTCTGACCTACAGTCCAGCAGAGCTGTGGCAGTCTAGGGGAGGTTACCTCTCTGGTGGGAGAGTCAGCACAACCGTCTGGCATCCGGATTCAGGTGGGAGCCAGACCAATGCAGGCCTCCTGACAACCAGGTGGGGAGGCTACCACTCCTGACGTTGGGTTGCCGGGGGTAGGGGAACCCAGGCCCTCCCACTCACCTACGTCCCATCCCAGGGCCCTAATAGAAGCGGAGTGGCCTGCCACTGGGTCAGCGGGGAAAATCCAACTGCAACACACTGGCCGGCTTGTAGTCAATGACACAGCTGAATCTGATTTGGCTTCCCTGGGCTCCTTCCTACACGACCATTCTCTGTGTACATGGGTTCCAGGGTTGTTGTTTGCTTTGGACCACGAAAAAGTTCAAGGAGCTGAGATTACAGAAAAGTCCCATAAAATGTAAAAGGGCTTAAAGCCAATGGGGTTCTCTCTCTCCCTCTTTCTCTCTCCACATACACCACATCTATCTATCTACCCCCATACACCCCCACATCTATCTATCTCCATACACCACATCTGTCTATCCCCATACACCCCCTCTATCTATCTAGCTACATACTCCATAGACTCATAGACTTTAAGGTCAGAAGGGACCATTATGATCATCTGGTCTGACCCCCTGCATGCTGCAGGCCACAAAACCGTCCCTACCCTTCCCTTGACTCTGCTGATGAAGTTCCCAAATCCTGTGTTTTAGTGACTTCAATTGGCAGAGAACCCTCCTGCTAGCGATCCCTGCCCCATGCTGCGGAGGAAGGCGAAAAACCTCCAGGGCCTCAGCCAATCTACCCTGGAGGAAAATTCCTTCCTGACCCCAAATATGGCGATAAGTAATACCCCGAGCATGTAGGCAAGAGTCTCCGGCCTGACCCTTGCTAGCCATTATACTATTTACCTACTATTGCTCGGTATTCCTCAGCTAATATGTTTTATCATTAAACCATTCCCTCCATAAACTTATCTAACTTAATCTTAAAACCAGACAGGTCCCTCGCCCCCACCGTTTCCCTCGGAAGGCCGTTCCAATATTTCACCCCTCTGACGGTCAGAAACCTTCGTCTAATTTCAAGCCTGAACTTCCCCACGGCCAGTTTATATCCATTCGTTCTTGTGTCCACATTAGTACTAAGCTGGAATAATTCCTCTCCCTCCCTTGTATTTATCCCTTTGATATATTTAAAGAGAGCAATCATATCCCCCCTCAGCCTTCGTTTTGTCAGACTAAACAACCCGAGCTCCTCCAGTCTCCTTTCATACGACAGGTTTTCCATTCCTCTGATCATCCTAGTGGCCCTTCTCTGCACCCGTTCCAATTTGAGTTCATCTTTTTTAAACATGGGAGACCAGAACTGCACACAGTACTCCAAATGAGGTCCACCAGCGCCTTATACAACGGAAGCAGCACCTCCTTATCCCTACTAGATATGCCTCGCCTAATGCATCCCAAGACCGCATTGGCTTTTTTCACCGCCACGTCACATTGTCGACTCATAGTCATCCTCCGGTCTACAAGAACCCCTAGGTCCTTCTCCTCTTCCGTTACTTCTAACCAATGCGTCCCCAGCTTGTAACTAAAATTGTTGTTAGTCATCCCTAAATGCATCACCTTACACTTTTCACTATTAAATTTCATCCTATTTCTGATACTCCAATTCACAAGCTCATTCAAGTCTCCCTGCAGAATATCCCTATCCTCCTCCGAATTGGCAACGCCTCCCACCTTCGTATCGTCCGCAAACTTTATCAGTCCACTCCTGCAATCGGTTCCGAGGTCAGTTATAAATAGATTAAATAAAATGGGTCCCAAAACCGAACCCTGAGGAACTCCACTGGTAACCTCCCTCCAACCTGACAGTTCACCCTTCAATACCACCCGCTGCATTCTCCCCATTAACCAATTCCTTATCCACCTCTGGATTTTCATATCGATCCCCATCTTTTCCAGTTTAATCAATAATTCCTCATGGGGTACAGTAGCAAACGCTTTACTGAAATCCAGGTATATTAGGTCCACCGCATTTCCCTTATCTAATAAGTCCGTTACTTTCTCGAAGAAGGAGATCAGATTCGTTTGGCACGATCTGCCCTTCGTAAAACCATGTTGTAATTTATTGCACTTGCCATTAACCTCAAGGTCCTCAACTACTTTCCCTTTCAGAATTTTCTCCAGCACCTTGCACACTACAGATGTTAAACTAACAGGCCTGTAGTTACCCGGATCACTTTTTTTCCCTTTCTTGAAAATAGGAACCACATTAGCTATTCTCCAGTCTAACGGAACCACCCCCGAGTTTACAGATTCATTAAATATTATCGCTAATGGGCCTGCTATTTCCCGCGCCAATTCCTTCAATATTCTCGGATGAAGATCGTCCGGTCCTCCCGACTTAGCACCATTAAGGCATTCGAGTTTTGTTTCTACCTCGGATACGGTAATCCCCCATTCTGTTTGCCCCTCTGTCACGGTGCTAGTATCCCTAATACCTTCATTGGCCTCATTAAACACCGATGCAAAATATTCATTGAGATATTGCGCCATGCCTAGATTATCTTTAATCTCCTCTCCGGCTATAGTCTTCAGCGGTCCTACTTCTTCCTTCCCCCCTCTATCTATCCCCATACACCCCATCTATCTATCTATCCCCATATACCACATTTATCTATCTATCTACATACTCCCCCTCTATCTATCTATCCCCATACACCCCATCTATCTATCTATCCCCATATACCACATTTATCTATCTATCTACATACTCCCCCTATATCTATCTATCCCCATACACCCCATCTATCTATCTACACACTCCCCCTCTATCTATCTATGTATCTATCCGCATACACCCCATCTATCTATCTATCTATCTATCTATCTACATACTCCCCCTCTATCTATCTATCTATCTATCTATCTACATACTCCCCCTCTATCTATCTATCTATCTATCTATCTATCTATCTATCTATCTATCTATCTATCTAGAGGGGGAGTATGTAGATTGATAGATAGATGGGGTGTATGCGGATAGATACATAGATAGATAGAGGGGGAGTGTGTAGATAGATAGATGGGGTGTATGGGGATAGATAGATAGATAGAGGGGGATGATGTAGCTAGATATGTGTATGGGGATAGATAAATAGATAGAGGGGGTGTATGGGGATAGACAGATGTGGTGTATGGAGATAGATGTGGGGGTGTATGGGGGTAGATAGATAGATGTGGTGTATGTGGAGAGAGAAAGAGGGAGAGAGAGAACCCCATTGGCTTTAAGCCCTTTTACATTTTATGGGACTTTTCTGTAATCTCAGCTCCTTGAACTTTTTCGTGGTCCAAAGCAAACAACAACCGTGGAACCCATGTACACACAGAATGGTCGTGTAGGAAGTAGCCCAGGGAAGCCAAATCAGATTCAGCTGTGTCATTGACTACAAGCCGGCCAGTGTGTTGCAGTTGGATTTTCCCTGCTGACCCAGTGGCAGGCCACTCCGCTTCTATTAGGGCCCTGGGATGGGACGTAGGTGAGTGGGAGGGCCTGGGTTCCCCTACCCCCGGCAACCCAACGTCAGGAGTGGTAGCCTCCCCACCTGGTTGTCAGGAGGCCTGCATTGGTCTGGCTCCCACCTGAATCCGGATGCCAGACGGTTGTGCTGACTCTCCCACCAGAGAGGTAACCTCCCCTAGACTGCCACAGCTCTGCTGGACTGTAGGTCAGAGCCCCCCTACTTGCTTGCTGCCCCACCCTGATCAGTGGCCAGGCAAATGGACCTTCTGTTGCTCTGCCTGCCTGCCTGTAGGCCACAGCCCCTTCTCAATTGCTGCCCTGCCCTGATTGAGGGCCCTGGGCAAACAGACTCTCTACCATTACTTGGCCTGACTGCAGGCTAGAACCATTAACACTGAGCTACTTTTCCCCTGAACCAAGGTACCCGGAAGTATCATAGCAAAGGGCGTGGTCTCCCGCCCGGACGGACGGGGAGGGAGCCGTGAACCCCTTACAGTCTCTCTTTCTACTCATTCATACTTTTTCTCTAAATATGTCAAAACACAGGCACACAACCTTCCCCCGGCCAAACACAGAAAAATAATACAAAATAAATTTTCAAAATGGCTGACGGCACCAAAAACATACACGACTGGAAATGGGGATGGAGGGCGGGACGTAAATGCTACACAGTGCATGGAAACCTATCAAAAAGTACATGGTGATGAAAGCTATCGAGCAGTTAACTACTCACATGGCTGCGCAGAGCAGGCGGCCAATGGGGAAGAAGCCATGGTCTGGCACGAAGCTCCCAGGGAAGGGAGGCTGGCTTTTCCCAGAGCTAGGGCAGCTGGGCAGCTTCAGTGACCGGGCTCTCCTTAGTGCACATTGTTCTTATCCTATGAAAGCATGTCCATAGGCTGCTGTGGGCTGGCGGGTGGTTCTTGAATGCCTCCAGGATGAAGATGGTCTGAGAAGCCAGGCTTTGGACCGAGGAGTTGCTGTCCTGCTGCAAGCCTTTGAGGTCTAAGATTGAAAGGAAGGAAATGGAGGTCAGAGCCACAGCGCTCTGGAGAGCCCCAGCAAACCAAGCCAGCGCTGTACCTCTCGGCCTGTGACAAGGAGGCAGCAGGCTGGGAGGCGGGAGGCAGGGGACTAGCAGGAACAATCAGCAACCTTCACTAAACATCCCTGCTGCCCTCCACAAATGAGGGAGCCTCCAGACACAGGCAAGAAGTCCCAATGAACCCCATTTACTCACTATTTCTAGGACTGCCCCATCCCTGCAGTATCTGAGCACCTCATCCCTGGCTGTATTTACCCTCCGCCTTCCCCCCAATGCACAGATGGGCACTTAGGTCCAGAGAGGGGGAGAGTCATAAAGGGGGCTTGGACATTGTTAGGCTATGCCTAACTTTAGGTGCCCTGCTGCCATCCAGGAAATACCGAGGAGGGAGCTCAGCCATTCTCTAGCTCTGGTTGGGAGGCCCAGCTGTGAACCTGCTCTGGGATTGAGAAGCCTGAGCTATATCACTCCCGCCCCCCGCCATTCGCCAACAGATGTGGAGATTCTGCTCTGCCCTGCGCTGCCCAGGGGTCCGGGCACGCAGCAAGGAGGTAGGTGACCGGACGTCACCTCTGCCTCATTTGGAGCAGTGGCTTCACCCCAGGCACCCCACGTGGAGGTGACTGCTCCAAACACTGGGCTAGTGAGTGCAAGAGGGGAGGCAGCACCCCACCTCGGCTGTGTTTGGGGGGGGGCAATCATCTCTGAAGGCCAGCCAGCTCAGGCCCAGTTTGGGGATCTGCCAGGCCGCAGCTCTGAGGTCAGGGCTAAGTGCCTGGCACATGCCAACCAGCAGACACGACAGGGTGAGGGGGCAGCTGATCAGGGGTTTGGGGATCTACATTTTGCATCCCTTTGTGGCTCTCGCCCGAGATCATGTTGCTGGCGTCGGAGATTGAACCCAGCCCACGGCTCTGGGCCGTTCATCCCCCTAGCGCTCAGTGCTCAAAGCAGGTACCACCCACCGTTGCAGATGGCATCCAGCTTGTCCTGGCTCCTCTGGTCCAGCTGCCGGGCAGCGAGCCCTACACATACAAACAGCTCGTCACATCCCCGCATCCCCAGCGAGGGTGTCAAATGTCACCCTCCAAGCAACCCCTCGCTTCCCCCGCCCCTCACTGGCCAGGATGGTGCTCCCGAGTCCCCAGGGCAAAGGGTGAGTCCCCAGGGATGGTTACAGGGCTGGTTGCCAAAGGAGAGCACAGCACCTTGAGGGTTCACTACCAAGAGCCCATGGTGGGGTATGCGGGGGGGAATGGGGACTGCATGGGGAGCAATGGGGTTAGAGGGGGCCCATCAGCCGATCAGGGCAGTTTGGGGTGAGCTTGCTCCTGCGGACTTCTGACACCCTTGATCCTGCATTGGACAATCAGGAGCCCAAGGGTTACTTATCGCTGCTGGCAGGGACTGAGGAGAGCCTGGGACCAGATCCAGCCCCCCTGTAAAAGGGACCCCTGCTCTGTGGTTACCTATGAACCTGATGGCCGCTTGTCTAAGTGGAGTCTGTGGGTTCTCCAGAAAGGCCATGGTCTGGCACAGAAAGTTGTTGGCTCTCCCCTTGTAGCGCGTCAGCTAGGACCAGAACAAGGGAGCACAAGGTTATTAAAGGCCTTTCCGTCCCGCAGGCCGGGTTCCAGGTGTGTGGAGCGCACGTCCTGTTTTCACCCCTCTTTCCTGTGCCGGGGGGATCACGCAGAGGGACTACACCCAGGGCCAGGAGTGGTCCCAGGGCTGGGGCTCAGTGTGGGCACAGAGCTGGGCAATGGGGGGTGCCCTATCCACCGATTCCCCCGCTCCTACCACGAGGGCTGCGCAGTGAATGACCTGAGGGCTCCCTCACCAGGCAGTCACAGCTTTGCCAGGTATCCTTGCGCTGGATGAAGCCACCAAGCTGGTGCCACTTCAGGAATTCTGCCGCACTGCTGAGGGTGTCCCAACACACCTGCAAAACAAGTGGGGCCAGGGCGAGCCGGCCACGGTTACGGGAGCTGGAAGCCACTAGCCTCGTTACCCGGAGGCGGGGAGACCGTGCATGCTGAACGCTTCCCGGCCCCAGGTTGCTTGCGGAAGGGCGGTGGTGTGGCTAAGGCAATAGCTGGAGACCTGACTCAATTCCCAGCTCTCCCTGCAGGAACTCAGGCAAGTTGCTTAGGCCCAGGGCTGCAAAGGGATTTAGGTGCCTAATGCCTATGGGTGATCAATACTTTTGAGGCGCTAGGCCTCATGCTGTGCCTCAGTTCCCCACCTCATGGTGGGTAGGAGGGTGAATTCATTAGTGCTGGTGGCATTTGGCTCCCAAGTGATGGTGGCCATGAGCACTAGCATGTGCAGAGACACCTGGGGCGGGGGGAGGGGGGGCGGCTTGGGCATCTCATGTCTCGTACGGGCTGTACGGGCCGCTTGGCCAAGGGCACACTGGGTCCTGCGCACCATCTGGAGACTGGGTAGCCCTGCTCCTGGTAGGGGCCATGGCCAGGGTTGTGCTCTTCCCACCAGCACAGCCAGGGAATGTGCGGAGGCCAGTGGCTGTAGGAGTGGTGAGGCGACCCCTCCCCCCACCCAATCTCTCAGCCTGGCTGCAGGGGGGGAGTGTTGGGCTCAGAGGATGCAGGGAAGACTCAGCAGTTGGGTGGGGCGCCATGGTCATGGCGCTACTGCACTCAACGTTCAAGTGATTTTGAACGCCTGACTGTCACAGCACTGAGCACCTGCCCTCTGTCAGCGAGACCCTTTAAAGAGGGGGTGTCACATGCTGCCCCCTCAAAACAAATTACTGGTCACTCTGTAACGGTATCCGCTGCAGGCTCCAGCTCGTGGCCTCACCTGGGACACGTTGGGACGCTCATCATGCACGAGGAGGAGCAGCGGGACCAGGCTCTGGAGCACATGCGCCTTCATCCGCCACCTGTCGAGCCCCCTTACAAGCTCCAGCAGGTGTTTAAAGAGGGTGATGGAGAGCACCCGGAGCCTGCTGGACACCTGCAAGAGACGACGTGGGGAGGAGACGCTGTGACAGTCATTCTCACCCAGCGGGGCGAGCGCTCACTGTGCCAGAGATGTCTGCCCTGCAGGGGGTATTGGTAACTCACCCCCAGCCATACAGCCACAGCTGGGGCCAGAGTCTCCTGGGCATAGCGCCATTGACGGCAATAGAGATGCAGATTTTCACCAGTTGAGGGGCTGGCCTGGTAACTTCTTGGCCAGGGAGAGCAGTAAGGTGGGGTGAGACTGCCCCTGGACTCTCACAGCCAGCTCTGGGCACACTGACATCAGCACACACCTGTGTCAGCCAAGGGGGAATGCTCAGGGCAGAGCAGCGCCAGGACAGGGGCGGCAGAGAGGGAGTGATGAGGAAAGATTCAAAGAGCGAAGGAGGGGGTGTCGTTTGTCCTCCCGCTTTGCGGGCCCAGCTCACACTGCTGTTGACCCACAGCGGCCCTCTAGCCAGGCCAAGGGGGCCAAGCGTGGGGGGCAAATTCCTACACTGGTGTTTGTTCAAGCCACGCACAGGGACCTGGGGTGGATTTAACCCAGGGCCAAGGAGTGGTAAATGTGCAGGAGTTCCCAGATAGGGGGCCTTGGAAGCCATGACTGGAAGCCACCCAGCCTCCAGGGGCTCGGAGTGGGCTGAGGGTTGCCCCACTCCTGTGCATGGGTTTCTTGTTAAATCAGAGCCAGCCCCGCTTGGTCACATGGTGCTGCTGGGCCCCAGCCCTGCATGGCTGCTGGCAGAGCTGAACCAGTCCAGTGACCAGGGAGGCTGGGCGAGCTGTGCCAAGCAGGGAGAACCAGGAGCAATAGCTGGATGCTGTAGGGAGGGGCCACTGCTTTCTGGGAGGTGAGGCTGAGGGGGCAGCCTGGGGACGGGGTGACTTGAGCTGTTCTGGGAGTGGCTGAACCTTTAAACGGTGACCCCAATCAGCAGTTACATGTCACCTCCGGGCACCAGGTTCTAGACAAGGCAGTTCTCTGCGTGACATCTGTTGTAAAAGTGTTCATAAGTTCACCTCACCTCAGTCCCTGGAAAAATCATGGAGCAGGTCCTCAAGGAATCAATTATGAAACACTTAGAGGAGAGGAAAGTGATCAGGAACAGTCAGCATGGATTCACCAAGGGGAAGTCGTGCCTGACTAACCTAATTGCCTTCTATGAGGAGATAACTGGCTCTGTGGATGAGGGGAAAGCAGTGGATGTGTTATTCCTGACTTTAGCAAAGCTTTTGATACGGTCTCCCACAGTATTCTTGCCGCCAAGTTAAAGAAGTATGGGCTGGATGAATGGACTGTAAGGTGGATAGAAAGCTGGCTAGATCGTCAGGCTCAAGGGATAGTGATCAATGGCTCCATGTCTAGTTGGCAGCCGGTTTCAAGCGGAGTGCCCTAAGGGTCGGTCCTGGGGCCAGTTTTGTTTAATATCTTTATTAATGATCTGGAGGATGGTGTGGACTGCACTCTCAGCAAGTTTGCAGATGACACTAAACTGGGAGGCGTGGTAGATACGCTGGAGGGTAGGGATCAGATACAGAGGGACCTAGACAGATTGGAGGATTGGGCCAAAAGAAACCTGATGAGGTTCAACAAGGACAAGTGCAGAGTCCTGCACTTAGGATGGAAGAATCCTATGCACTGCTACAGACTAGGGACCGAATGGCTAGGTAGCAGTTCTGCAGAAAAGGACCTAGGGGTCACAGTGGACGAGAAGCTGGATATGAGTCAACAGTGTGCTCTTGTTGCCAAGAAGGCTAATGGCATTTTGGGTTGTATAAGTAGGGGCATTGCCAGCAGATCGAGGGATGTGATCATTCCCCTTTATGCGACATTGGTGAGGCCTCATCTGGAGTACTGTGTCCAGTTTTGGGCCCCACACTACAAGAAGGATGTGGAAATATTGGAAAGAGTCCAGCGGAGGGCAACAAAAATGATTAGGGGTCTGGAGCACATGACTTATGAGGAGAGGCTGAGGGAACTGGGATTGTTTATTCTCCAGAAGAGAAGAATGAGGGGGGGGGGATTTGATAGCTGCTTTCAACTACCTGAAGGGGGGTTCCAAAGAGGATGGAGCTCGGCTGTTCTCAGTGGTGGCAGTTGACAGAACAAGGAGCAATGGTCTCAAATTGCAGTGGAGGAGGTCTAGGTTGGATATTAGGAAACACTATTTCACTAGGAGGGTGGTGAAGCACTGGAATGCTTTACCTAGGGATGTGGTGGAATCTCCTTCCTTGGAGGTTTTTAAGGCCCGGGTTGACAAAGCCCTGGCTGGGATGATTTAGTTGGGAATTGGTCCTGCTTTGAGCAGAGGGTTGGACTAGATGACCTCCTGAGGTCCCTTCCAATCCTGATATTCTATGATTCTTTTAGCCTGTTTATCTGATTTGGCTGCGCTCTTCCTGTCTGGCCACTTCGTAGTAGGTTCTTGGAACAGTAGTTCTGAGTTGTCTTTCCATGAGGAGTTGTGCTAGACTAGATGCAGGAGCTGCTGTTGGTGTTGATCTGTAATTCAGAGGAGCAAGGAATGGATCTTCCTGCTGTCAGATGTTTTTGGCTGTCTGCGCAGCTCTCTCAGCCTCTCCATTCGCTTGTGAGTAATTTGGGCTGCCAGTGATATGAGCAAAATCATATTTCATTCAGACTGACTTAAATTCTGCTGCAGTGAATTGTGGGACATTGTCCATCACTAGTTGTTCTGGATACAGAAATGAGCAAACGTACACTTCAGTTTCTCAATAACACTGCAACATGTTATGTCTTTCAAGTACATTATTTCTATATAGCTGGAAAAGTAGTCCACAATGACCTGGCAATGATGTCCTCTGAATTCACAAAAATCTGCAGCTAGTCTTTCCCAGTTCTCTCTCTTGTAGAGGTGGTTGTTCACTGGTTCAGCATTGCCTCTTAAGTTGATTTGGACTAGATCACCTTTCAAAAGCCCAATAGCATCAGATCCTCAAGTTCTTCCATCTTTCTCACTAGGCCCATCATGGCTGCTACACTGCAGCTGAGAAGGTTGTTGGTCTTTGATCTCATACACACGGAACGCAAAGCTTTTGTCTTTGTAAATTGGTTCGGTGCCCATGCAGTTCAAAATCCCTTGAGGGAGGGTCAGAGCTGTGTGACATCAGCTCTCGAGTCAACTTTAAAGTCAATAGTCTTGCTTTGAATATTCAATGTCACTCTCCAGGCGGGCGCCATGTCATCACAAGTGATAGATCCCAGAATCAATGGGTCTTGATTGTCTGCAATATGAGTCAACTCCCTGACTGCTTCAGTGCAACGAACAGCTGCAAAATGTCCATATTTCAGGCATTTATTACAGCATGAGCCTCTGGCTGGACATGTATCATCCCTTGGGATATGACTTTTCCACACCTTGTGCATGTAGACTGGCATTTGTCCCTCTTAGCCTGCGAATTCTCTCTCCTTACCTCAGGGATTTTATGAGAAAGACTTTTAACACTTAAGTGTCTGTTTGTAGCTTTTAAGCTAGTTGCAGGTTTTTCAATTTGCTTTTGCCTGTTGTTTGACTAATTCTGACTCTTGCTAGCTGTATAGCTGTGGGTAGAGTTAAATCTCTCTTCGGCGGTAGCTACTGTGAAAGGTTTTTAGCAGTGTTGTTATAGCTGTGACAGTCCCAGGATATTAGAGGTAGGTGAGGGAATATCATTTAGACCTCACCTGGCTTGTCTCTATGAAAGGTTTTTATCTTTTAACCCAATAACCAGCCTGTTTCTGAAATTTTCATGTTTTACATTCCCCAAATCACAGTTTTCAGCCAGGGGATGCAGAGGTCTTCTAAAACTTTCAACATTTTCCCCTGGTTCTTGAATTCTTTGCTGAAAACATGCTCTTTAATAAACCACATTTCCCTCGGTTATAAAGTGTGCATCAATCTTAACCACAACCCTTGCATAGTTGTCTTTGTGATGGTCTTCAGTAAAGTCAAAGGAGGTAAAGATATGCTCTGCGTGCTTCTCCATAGCCTAAATTAAAGTCAATACCTGTATATCCCCAGTTCCTTTGTGCAGCTTGTTTGCAATGCAAAATCGTGCCAAACATTGTTTCCAGTCTGTCCATTGTGAAGGGTTATGAAAGGTGACGTTCTCTGGGGAATCAGAGTGGGGCATGTTGATGAGGTCCTGCAAACTTCGTTGCTGTTCCTTCCGTCTGCAACCTGTGTTGCTGTTTTCCTTTGGTTTCTGTTCTTAGTTTACTCCTGACACCATATCATGTTCTGCACCAGATATGTACTGCCTACAGAGCTTGTTTACACACACCAGATGGACAGTGCTTAATTTGTAATGAAAGAGGTGCTGGGGCTCAAGCAATTTTTTTACAATCATAACTGATGCAGCAAGCCCAGAGGTGCCAGGGCTAAGCCCTGGCAAAAGTTGAGCACTGCAGATGGGTTCATCATAAGAACCGTTAATGCTCTGCTGGATACAGCTGAGGTTCATTGAAATAAGGTATTTTACAGAGCATCACCTAGTAGTCGAACAGTATCATACAGGGTAACATGCCATTACACAGGTAGCCTGGCTTGTTTGCTAGACTCCATCCCATGTTAATCTTACTAGCCAGCTGCTCCTGCCCCCGGTGTCAGCTCAGAGCAGCCGGGCAGGCTCTGCACAAAACTTATGGGAGCGGTCTGGGGGCATCAGAGCTGCACTGCAGTGGGCATAGGCAGATGTTGAATTGGCACCTCGCTGGTCTTCCCTCCAGTTGTTGAGGCCTATTTGCCTTTCCCTGGTGATGGGCGTTGTGTTCATTAACGCTATTTGGATTTAACACCCCCCCCCCATAAAGAACCTGTTCTGATCCCCCCGGGCCCGAGAGGGGTTTGGTTTAAAGGGCTCGCACCAGGGCGAGATCCTGCAGCTGGGGTCCAGGAGACCCTGGGAACAGCTTGAGCCGGGCCTGTGCCACTACTAAATAAAGAGCGGCAGGGTCCCAGCAAAGTTCGGCAGGGCTGAGGGTAGTATTTAGTGTTGTGAAAGCTGGGGAGGTGGGTGGACGCTCCAGGAGCCCCCACTGGGGGTTACCCCTAGAAGGCAGTAATGGATGGGCCCCTTTCTCCTGCCCACTTGCTGGATCTCACCATCCAGTGGGGGACTGGACATCAGTCTGGTGAACGTGTCGGCGGGGGCTAGTTTGTGGTTATGAAAGGCCTGGGGAGAACTAGGCCCTCCTTTGACGCTGCGCTGCCATGAGAACGAAGGGGAGAGGAAAGGGTGGTAGCTGCAGAACCTACAAATGGAGCCGTTTCCTTATGGAGCTCCCAGGCCAGCTGTGGGATTCCTGGCCAGGGAGAGGAGGGGCAGGATTTTCACCAGGGTACCATCACTTGTCACCCTGGAAGCCAGCAAGAGCATTGCAGCACCCTGTGCTGCAGAGGCCCCCTCACTGCATGCAGACTCAGGAATGCATGTCCTTCCACAAGGGGAGCCTTGTCCCCAGGCTGCCCTGATCCTTGTCAGCAGGCCTGCAGGACACAAGGGTTCCCATCCTTTCTGCCATACGCTCTGAAGGAGAGTGAGGTAGCAGAGGAAGGCGGGAATGGGCTCACATCATTTACAACAATCCTTTTTCTGGCTAGGACCATACACAGGCCCTGCTAGCCCACCCGCCAGCCCCCATTCACAGGTCCGCAGTTTGAACGGTCTCCTATGGGCCACCAGGCCTTACATCATCAATGAAAGGCAGGAGTTTCTCAGCCACTTGCACAGCCGCGCGGCTGGCGCTCTGCCTGTCCATGCTGGCAAGGATGTTTTTCAGCACGGTGATGGCCTCGGCGATGATGTCCCTGTCTACCTCCTGTAGTTGCTCCAGGACCTCTGGCAGCAGACGCTGGAGTTTCCCCACCTGCGTGAAATGAGGAGCTGCTTCACAAAACACCCTCCAGTGACCCACAAGCCATTTCCAAAACAACGTCCACCTCCCCTGCAGATAGAAGCATGGGAACTAAGGGGGTGCTGCAGCACTCCCAGGTTTTACACGGGGCTCTGCTCCTGGCCCCGCTCACAGGGTCCCAGCTGCCAGCCCTGCGCCAACCCCCATCTGTGGCCCCAGCCTCGGTCCCCTTGCTCCATCCACCTCCCCCGCCCCCGGCTCCTGGAGCCATGGCCCTGCTCCTGAGCCCAGCTCTAGGGGTGGCAGGGGGTGTGGGCAGGGGTAAGGTGGGGTGCAGCACCTCCACTATAAAAAGTCTTCCAGCGCCCCTGCCTCCAGGTGACATGTTAGAACCTCAAAGCCTTTGCACAGCCAGCTAGGATCACGGGCAGCAGGCCCGGCTACCTGCAATATAAGCAGCTGCTTCCTTGTACCCCAGATCTCAGGGGATGGTATTTATTAGCGGGTATCATCTGTGGAAAGTTCTCTGCACAACACATTGACCCCAAATAAATCAAGTCTATTATTGTTATAGGGGTTCAAATAGCACCTCGAGGGCCTATCTGCAATCAGGGCTTGTGCTGGGGGATTTCCAGGCACAGTAAGAGACGTCCCCTGCCCTAGAGCTTACAGGCTAGGCACACAAAGGAAGGATTTCTATCCCCATTGTACAGACATGGAACTCAGGCACAGAGAAGCTACGTGACTCGCCCATGGTCACCCAGAGAGTCTGGAAGAGCCAGGAACCGAACCTGGGTTCTCCCGAGTCCCTGTCCTTACAGCCCAGCCTAGAGGAGGGAGCCAATTTTGCACACGAGTTCTAGGGTTGGTCTGTTACTAAAAGCCAGATTCAATCATTTCTGTATTTGGTTTTTGAACCTTTCAAAGACAGCCCCACAAAACATTTTTGGAGAGGGTCCAGAGAAGAGCTTGAGAACATGACCTATGAAGGAAGGCTGAAAGAATTGTGTTTGTTTAGTTTGAAAAAGAGAAGACTGAGAGGGGACATGATAGCAGTTTTCAGGTATCTAAAAGGGTGTCATAAGGAGGAGGGAGAAAACTTGTTCACCTTAGTCTCTAAGGATAGACCAAGAAGCAATGGGCTTAAACTGCAGCAAGGGAGGTTTAGGTTGGACATTAGGAAAAAATTCCTAACTGTCAGGGTGGTTAAACACTGGAATAAATTGCCTAGGGAGGTTGTGGAATCTCCATCTCTGGAGGTATTTAAGAGTAGGTTAGATAACTGTCTATCAGGGATGGTGTAGACAGTATTTGGTCCTGCCATGAGGGCAGGGGACTGGACTCGATGACTTCTCGAGGTCCCTTCCAGTCCTAGAATCTATGAATCTATGAAAATCTCAACCGGCATCAGGGAAAAAATGTGTGAAATACAGGCTAACCGGTTCCGGAAGAAAAAATGAACCACAAGCAAGTGAAAAGCAGGCTGAGGCGCATGGAACGATGGGAATGGTGTATGACAAAGAATTACAGTCACGCCCTCTCCATGTCTGATCGAATCGTAGTCCGGGTTTAATAAACCGGACTGACCCGCTATTCTCAGGGTAAGTAAATTATCATTAGTGAGAGTTGCCTTCAGATTGTCTCCTCTTTACCAGGCTGCCAGATCTGTGTATTTAAGCCCCAAGGGTTTTCTCTGCCTTCACTATACTGTGTGTATCAAACTTGTTATGAGATCTTAGCAGCAAAAGGCCCCTGTAGAGCTCTTCAGAGGAGCAAGTGCTGCGGGACAGAGCTGTGACATCAACAGTTAAAACCTATGAGGCTTTAAAAGGGGATTTGTAGGAAAAAATGGTTCCTAATTGAAGCGAAATGGCTCTGTCTGGGCGTCCCTGATCACTGGTGTCGCCAGCATTCCCTGGGGTCTAGAGTCCACAGCTCTGCTGCTAATCTAGTGCTAGGGTTCTTTGGATCACAGAGACCCCAGACACAATCAGGCCCGGCAGTGCCAGGTACTGCACACACCCAGAGACACACCCCGCAGGAGCCAGGCTTGGAGACTTGCCCAAGGTCACCAAGCAGGTCAGGCCAGGAATAGAAGCCAGGGCTCCTGACTCGAGGCCAGGGCCATGTCCCCATGGAAGGTTTCAATGACCCCAGCCCTGCAGCAGCTCCCTGCGGTTCTGGGTTTATCCCCCAGCCCTCCTCCCCTCTCACCTTCTCTGGGCACAGGGACAGGTTCAGGAGGCCTTTGAGCGCCAGCCAGCGCACCACAGTGTTGGGGTCTCTCAGCTGCCCACTCAACTGGTCCAGGATGGCGTCTTCCTGCTTATTGCCAAGGTCAGGGCACTGGAGGAGCTAACACACCAACAGAGAAACAAGCTAGAGAACGGGGCTGGACCCTCACGACTCATCTCTGCCAAGGGGCCCTTAGCTCCACCTGCCACGGGCACAGCCTGCGCTGTACGCCGGGCACCGCGATTGGTCACCGTGTGTGCCCCACTGAAACGCTGCTAGCGCAACGGGCCCTCGAGGCTCCAGCCGAGATCAAGGCCTACCCTGCTCCCTCACTAAGGCTCAGCTGCATGCGGAGCAGGGAGGGAGGGGGCTGCAGCCTTGTGTTCCAAAGGGCCGCCCGGTCTACGGGGGGCAGGTGAATTGGCCGTGGATGGGCCCGGCCTGCGCATGGCATACGGACGTCAGAGGGGGCTTCAGGGCCGAGGTCACACAAGGGACCATTCTATGGAGCTGAGCCTTGGGGAACAAGAGACACCCGACCCTGGGCTTTGCTTCAGCCCCGCAACACCAGCTGGGGCCGGTAACAATGTCCAGAGTCAGTGACTCCACCCCTAGGGCTTTAGGAGCTTTCCCTGCCCCTGGTCACCCACCCACCCCCAGAGCCACCTACTCCTCTCCTGGCCATAGGCATGGGCGGCGAGTTCTATGGGCCCCCGGTGCCTGGGCACCATGGGCCTCAGCCCCGCCTTCTGCCCCCACGTCTCCCGGGCCATTTAAAAGAGCCCGGGGCCCCCACTTACCACCCGCAGTGCAGCGGAGCTGAGCGGCTTCCTGCCTGCTTGCTCCACATGGCTGCCGGCCCCTCCCTGCGGCCCCTGAGTGGGGTGGGTCTGTGTCCCACTGTCACGGAGTGTGGGGGAGTCAGGGCCCCGCACCCCCCACTTCCTGTGATTCACCGTGACTCTCACCAGCCAGTAAAACAGAAGGTTTATTAGATGACAGGAACACAGTCCCAAGCAGGGCTTGTAAGTACAACCAGGACCCCTTCAGCCAGGTCCCTCTGGGGGGCAAGGATCTTAGACCCCAGACTTGGGGTTCCCTGCCTCTTCCCACCCAGCCCAAAACTGAAACCAAAACCCCTCCTGCAGGCTCTCTCCTCCTCCTTCTCTCCCCCTCTCCCTTTGTCCAGTTTCCAGGGCAAAGGTGTCGACTTGCCCCACCCCCCTTCCTGGCTCAGGTTAACAGGCTCAGGTACTGTCCCTCACCTAAAGTCATCCCCTGCTCTCCCATCCCCCATGCAGACAGTCCAGTAAAACTAACCGACATATCCAGGTCAATCCACCCCGCTCCCTACTGCGTCACACCCACCCCAAGCGCCCCTGCAGCCAGTAGGAAGCTGCGCGGGCAGTGCCTGGGGGTAGCAGCACACGGAGGCCCCCAGGCCCGCCCTGCCTAGGAGCCCCAGGTAAGCGCCGCACCCTCCCAACTCCTCCCAGAGCCTGCACCCCCACCCCTTTCCCACACCCCACTCCGGCCCCCAAACTCCCTCCCAGAGCCTGTACCCCCTCCCTCCACACCCCCTCCTGCCCCCAAACTCCTCCCAGAGCCTGCACCCCTCACCCCTTCCTGCACCCCCACCTTCTGCCCCAGCCTGGAGCCTGCACCCAGCACCCAAACTCCATCCCAGAGCCTGCACCGCAGGCCCCTTCCCCCACCCAAACTCCCTCCCAGGGCCCAACCTCTCACCCCTCCTGCACCCCAATCCCCTACCCCAGCCCAGTGCCTGTACCCCAGACCTCCTCCCCCCGCCCAAACTCCCTCCCAGAGACTTAGACAGGTGGGAGGCAGTTTGGAGGGGCGGGCTCTGCTGGTCACCACCAACATTTCTACAAACCTGCCGCCCCTGGCCATAGGTCAGCCCCATGCCACAGTCACCGCTGGGCTAGGGCTGTTCTCACGACCCTCACCCGCCGGTGAGGCTCACCTGAATGAAGAACGCCATGGCCGGGATGTACCGCCTATCATCCCTGCAGTTGAGGATGGCCATCAGCTCCTGGAAAATCCAGCAACGCTCCTGGAAACTGACCGAAACCATGGCCCTGGCATGGGAAACACAAACACCACATCATTGAGGTGGGCAAGGACTGGTTCTCCATTTACAAATCTAACCAGACCAGTGCCACAGGACAGGGGATCCCGGGTGACTAGTCACGTGCAGCTGGCATGGACAAGTTCCTGCTGGCTTAAAATGCCCAGCAGCCTAACTGCTAGAGACCCAGACCCTTAATCACTCTACAGGGAGCCCTTCCACGAGGCCAAGCTCCGAGCACGCAGCGCTGGGCTGTGTGACCAAGTGGGACCGTTCTTAATGTCTCCTCTGAATACTGTGTGGGTGCCTCAGTTTCCCCTATGCATTTCTTAAGTCTCCAGTGTGCATAAATGGCTGACAATCTGTCTCCTAGCAACAAATGGCCAGGGCCCTTCCCCCCTTGCAAGGGGATAGCTAAAGGTGAACAAAGATCAGGTGACCTCCTGGCCCAGGAAAGAGACAAAGGCCAGAAAGGAGGGGCTGGAGGGGGGTTTCAGCTGGGAGCTGGCTGGGGACGGGAAGTGAGTGCGGACGGAGTTGTCTGCCTCGCTGGGCCCCAGAATGGACCCGGCTGAGGGGTCCCGTTTGCTGTACCTACAAGCTCTGTTTTAGACTGTGTTCCTGTCATCTAATAAACCTCTGTTTTACTGGCTGGCTAAGAGTCACGTCTGACTGCGAAGTGGGGGTGCGTGCAGGATCCTCTGGCTTCCTCAGGACCCCACTTGGGGGGACTCGCTGTGGGAAGCGCACGGAGGGGCATATGCTGAATGCTCCAAGGAGAGACCCAGGAAGGTGAAGCCGTGTGAGCTTCTTGCCCTGAAGACAGTCTGCTCCGAGGGAGAGGAGGCTCCCCAAAGTCCTGACTGGCTTTGTGGGGAGCAGTTCCAGAGCATTGCCCAGGGACTCCGTGATAGGCTGCAAGAGAACTGCAGACAAAGAAGAGCGTCGGTGGGCTCGGTGGCCTTTCTCATGTGCCCAGATATTGGGTGATGAGAGACAGAAGGTGGGTTAGGGAATATCTTAGATTGGTCTAAGACAAGTGTTGGAGCTTTCTGTGTTAGCGTCTCTCTCTCACGCACAGATGCTGGGCCAGCCAAAGATATTCCCTCCCCCACCTTGTCTCTCTCATGTGCTGGGCCTGACAGGGCTACACCAACGCTGCAGACAGACATGACGGAGGCTGTCTTTGCCCAGCCACGCCTGCCAGAGCCACGCAGGAAGCGGTTTACGCCAGGCAGCGCAGGGTGGAGAAGTAGCCGACTGACCCCTCGGCCAACGGCACAGAGGCTGTGGCCTCTTCCACGCAGGCGATTGGGAGCCGCGTCTCACCCAGCGGGGAAGGCGATGTGGCCGTGTCCTGGGCCCAGGGACGGGAGATGCTACTGCGGTCAGTTCTGGGCAGCAGCCCCAGGGACAAGACACTCACCGGGCAAGCACCAAGACGCCTTTGTGGTGCATGTCGGCGTTCACGAGCATGCCCCAGCCACCCTGCTTGTGGATGAACGTGGTCTGGTCCCTGTAGCCAGCACATTGGAGCAAGGCTTGCATGGCATCCACCGCACACCTGCATGCAGAGCGAGCCTCTTGTTACTGAGCAAGCCCAGGCCAGGCCCTGCCGCGTGCCTGCGGGCGACGGTTCAGAACCGAGGTGGGGTGTCGGGCTGGTGGTACCTGACAGGGCTGAGGGGTGCGGGCGTGTCCTCCTGGTTATGCATGGACAGCTCCACTATGTATGTGATCTGGAATAGCAGGGCGATGGAGAGCTGAGGGAAGAGCTCCTTCACCTGCTGCCTGCAGTTCTGCTCCTTGAAGATCTCGTACAGGGCTCTGGTGGCCTGCAGCCAAGAACAGGAGACAGATGTCACTGCAGGGCCTTCGCCCTTCCCATGCTCCCCCGAGGCACCTAGAGAGGAGGGGTGGGCTGGGGGCTAAGGCCTGGGATGCTGGATTCAATTCCTAGCCTGTGTGACCTTGGCTAGAACCACAGAAGGGACTTCGGCTCAGCGTTGCCATGCCTAGCTTCATGTGCCCTGCTGCCCAGTGGACTCACAGCCCTGAGTTAAGTGCCCAGGCTCCATATACGCTCCAGAGGGAGAGTCAGTTGGGCCAATTGTTAAAGAGGGTAAACGGGATGGCCTGGGTAATTTCAGGCCTGTCAGCCTGACATCGATCCCAGGCAAGATAATGGAGCGGCTGGTACAAGATTAAATTAATAAAGAATTAAAGAAGATAATTTAATTAATGCAAATCAACATGGGTGTATGGAAAATATTTCCAGCCAAGATAATTGCGATCTGTTTTTCGATGAGATTACAAGTTTGGTAGAGAAAGGAAATAGCATTGGCATAATATATGTAGACTTCTGTAAGGCGCTTGAGTTGGCGCCGCACTCCAGTTTGATCGGAATCCTAGAAGGATACAAAAGTAACGTGGCACACATGAATTGGTTATAAACTGGCTGACAGGTCTCAAAATGTAATTGTAAACTGGGAATCAGCATTGCACTGGTGTGTTTCCAGTGTGGTCCCCGCAGGGATCGGGTCTTGGCCCTACGCGATTTAACATTTTTATCAATGACCTGGAAGAAAACATAAAATCATCACTGATAAAATTTGCAGCTGACACAAGAATTGGGTGAGTGGTAAATAATGAAGAGGACAAGTCACTGATACAGAGCGATCTGAATCGCTTGGTAAACTGGGGGGCAATCAAACAGTATGTGTTTTACTATGGCTCATTGTAAATGAATACATCTAGGAACAGGACGGGGGATTCTCTCCTGGGAAGCAGAGACTCTGAAAAGGGCCTGGGAGTCCTGGTGGATAATCAGCTGAACAGGAGCTCCCAGTGTGGCGCTGTGGCCAAAAGAGCTCATGTGATCCTGGGATAAATAAACAGAAGAATCTCGAGTGGGAGTATCTGGCACTGGTGTGACCCACTGCTGGGATCCTGGGTCCTGTTCCAGTGCCCACAATGCAAGAAGAATGTTGATAAATTGCAGAGGGTTCAGAGAAGAGTCGTGAGAATGATTAAAGGATTAGAAACCATGTCTTATAGTGATAGGGTGACCAGACAGCAAGTGTGAAAAATCAGGACGGGGGTTGGGGGGTAATAGGAGCCTATATAAGAAAAAGACCCTAAAATCAGGACTGTCCCTATAAAATCTGGTCACCCTACACAGTGAGAGACTCAAGAAGCTCGATCTATTCAGCTTAACAAAGAGAAGGTTGAGGGATGACTTGATTACTGTCTATAGGTATTTCCGTGGGGAACAAATATTTAGTAATTGGCTTTTCAGTCTAGCAGAGAAAGGTCTAACATGATCCAGTGGCTGGAAGTTGAAGGTAGACATTCAGATTGGAAATAAGGCATACACGTCACAGTGAGAGTAATTAATCATTGGAACAATTTACCCAGGGTGGTGATAGATTCTCCATCACTGACCATTTTTGAATCACAATGGGATGTTTTTCTTCAAAGACCTGCTCTAGGAATGATCTGGGGGCAGTTCTCTGGCCTGTGTCATGCAGGGGATCTGACTAGATGATCACAGAGGTCCCTTCTGGCCTTGAAATCTATGAAGCTAAGAGTGGGGAGCTGCCTAAACCAGCCAATAGGAAATGCTGAGGAGAGGGGTGTGGCCTAAGCCCCACCCCCAAAGGGAATTCGGTATCTATCTCTACTTGGGAACACTTAAATAGTCATTGGAGCAGAGTTTAGACCCCGGGTCTCCCAGTTGGGTGCCCTAACCACTCGGCTAGAGACAGTGGTGTAGTCCAAAATCGGAAGGTACTGGAATGCCACTAAAATATTGATTTTCATAAACATGAATTATACAAATTCACATTTTATTTGTCTACTGAATTTCTGGTACAGTAATACTTGGCTAAACCAGGCATGGCTGGAGACAGGCTGGCTGTCCAAAATAACAAGGTATTGGATTTTCTTTTTTTTAATTGTGTACACAGGGGTCGGCAACATTTGGCACGCGGCTCGCCAGGGTAAGCACCCTGGCAGGCCAGGCAAGTTTATTTACCTGCTGACGCAGCAGGTTCGGCCGATTGCGGCCCCCACTCGCTGCGGTTCGCCATCCCGGGCCAATGGGGGCGGCGAGAAACCGCGGCCAGCACATCCCTCGCCCGCGCCGCGTCAGCAGGTAAATAAACTGGCCTGGCCCGCCAGGGTGCTTACCCTGGCGAGCCGCGTGCCAAACGTTGCCGACCCCTGGTATACACGCGCGCACACACACACACACACAGATGAGATAGGGTCTAGCATGTCTGTAGCACTGAATTGTGAACACAGACCGATATCAATATCTACACCATGCAGTATGTGGAATTCAGTTAAATCGGGACGATCCGAGTAGGGTCTGCCATGTTTAGCAATGTAATATGCCATTCGCTTTACCTGCACAGTTGTGTCAAGTTCTGATTTTGTCATGTTAACCACTTCATCTTCAAAAGTTGAGGTTTCTGCTTCTGTTGAAAGCTGTAAAGCTACCTGCAGTTGAATCTTTGTGTTCCTTTATCTTCATTGGCAGAGATGTTAATCTGGACTCTCAGCTAGGTCCATAAGGAGAAACAGAAAACTACCACCACCCTACTGCTATGGAGAGACCCTGATGAAACTTTGCTACCGTTAAGGCATCCAAGCTTACCATCATGGCAGGACAACCAAGGATAATCCCTCTTCTTCAGCATCCACTAACCAGAATTCATGCCAGCTGGTCTTTGGCTGTTGAAGGGTAATCTTCACAGTTCGTTCTCACTGCAATAGCCACCTCAGTGAACTCCATTACAGGAAGAGCTCTGTTTTTGTGTTTGGGTCTGCAGTCGAAGCACGGCTGCTACTGTCTTCGTCAGCACCTTTAGCCTTCTCAAAGAAGTAGTTAGGAAGAGAAGAATTTCCTAATGCTCTTTTCACTGCATCAGAGGACTGCTGGCTGTAACAGACAGTTGTGCCGGAGATGTGAATCATGTCATTTAGCTTGCCTACTATGTGCGTTCTGGCTCGATTACAATATTGTTGTCTGGTGTTGTTTCACATCTTTATTAATGACCTGGATGTAGATAGAGAGAGCAAACTGGTCAAGTTTGCAGATGACACAAAGCTAGGAGGAGTCACCAATACTTTAGAGGAAAGAGCTAAAATTACGAGGGATCATGGTAAATTGGAGGACCGGGCTATAGACAACAAAATGAAATTCACCAAAGACAAATGTGAGGTGCTACATTTAGAGAAGAAAAATCAAATGCACAGATACAGAATGGGGGATAACCAGCTTGGCCGTGGCACTTCTGAGAAGGATCTGGGAGCTGTGGTCGATCACAACCTCAGCATGAGTCAGCAATGCGATGCTGTTGCAAAAAAAGCAAATGCAATTTTAGGTTGCATTAACAGAGGTATAGCATGCAAGTTATGGGAGGCGATAGTACCGCTCTACTCAGCACTGGTTAGGCCTCAGCTGGAGGACAGTGTCCAGTTTTGGTCACCAATGTCTAGAAAGGATGTGGAGAAACTGTAATGGATCCAGAGGCGAGTAACAAAGATGATCAGAGGGACGGAACACAAGCCATACGAGCAAAGGCTGAAGGAACTGGCTATGTTTAGTTTGGAAAAGAGGAGATTAAGGGGGGACTTGATAACGGTCTTCAGATACTTGGAAGGCTGCCATAAAAAAAAGATGGAGAAAAGTTGTTCTCTCTTTCCACAGAGGGCAGGACAAGAGGCGATGGGGTCAAACTACAGCACAGCAGATGTAGATTAAACCTCAGGAAAAGCTTCCTAACGGTAAGAAGAGTAGGACGATGGGACAGACGCCTAGGGAGCTTGTGGAAACTCCTTCGCTGGAGGTTTTCAGAAGGAGGCTGGAGCCATCTGTCTGGGGTGGGTTAGACACAACAAGTCCTGCCTCGTGGCAGGGGGCTGGACGAGCTGACCCTGCGATCCCTTCTCACCCTGTGGTTCTAGGAGTGCTGCTGAATAGCACCAGGAGAGCGTTTCGGCGTGTTCCGGCTCGACTATAGCACTGGCTAGAGTCACGCTCTCTCTCTTCGGCCCAATGACTATACCCAGTGGGAGACTGAGAGACACCCTCAGGCAGTGATGGGGACACACGGCGCTCCTTCCCTTGCTTCAGGGGCTGATACTTACAGCCAAGGGGGCCTCTCTCTGAGAGACATGATGGTGGTGCAGCGGCTGTTCCCGCAGCGTGTTGAGCAGCTCCTTTAGGACCTTTTCTATGCTCTGGCAGTGGGATGCCAGCATCCGCCACATCTCCGCAGCAACGCTGCAAAGGGAGAGAGCCAACGGCACTTGGTCAGAGCCCCGCCAGCCTCCTGCACCACGCCCCCCCCCGGCACCGGCACCCTGCTGGGACTCCTTGCACCAGCCAGCTCTTTGTTGCCCTCCCACTGCTGCTGGTGCAGGCTGCCTGGGGACCGGGTCTGAGTGTCAGCCCCAGGGGAGGCTGAGGGATGCCATACAGGGTTTTGCAGGCTGGCCTGTCTCCAGGGCAAGCCAGCCTGCAAAACCCTCCAGGAGAAGCAGCAGCTCTGCAGGGAGAAGGAGATCTCTGGAAGGTTCTGCATTCCCCTGTCCCTGGCAGCGGGACCAGTCCGGGGGACCCGGAGCGCAAGCGACGGCAGCCCCAGCCCCGTACCTGTCACATGACAGCGAGCAGCCCAGCAGGGTTCTGACCACCTCCTCGCTGTACTGGTTGCCCAGCATGAGAAGGGTCCTGAACAGCTCCTTCCGGGACAGTGGCTCGCTGATGGAGTCCAGGTTCTTGTAAATGCTCATCACAGCCTCCGACACCTGGAAGGGAAATGAGGAGATGGGGGCCTCGGCTTCCTCGCACTGCTATTGATCTGGGGTGCCAGGGACCTGCTGCACCTGAAAGCCATCTGCCCTCCCAGATCCTCTTTGCCAGCCCCAGACCTAGAGCACAGGACCAGTTCCCAGCCTATCGATTCATAGACTGCAAGGCCACAAGCGGCCATGGTGATCACCTAGACCAGGGGTCTCAAACTCAAATGACCACAAGGGCCACATGAGGACTAGTACATTGGCCCGAGGGCCGCATTACTGACACCTCCCCCCCGCCGCCCTCTGCCCCACCCCCACTCCACCCCTTCCATGAGGCCCCACCCCTGCCCCGCCTCTTCCCACCCCTTCCCTGCCCCCATTCCAACCCCTTCCCCGAAATCCCCACCCCAACTCCGCCCCCTCCCTGCCCCCAGGGGGGGCAGGAGGGGTGTGGGGTGTGGCAGGGGCTCAGGGCAGGGAGTTGGGGTGTGGGGTGCAGGAAGGGTGAGGGGTACTGCAGGGAGTCAGGGCAGGGGATTGGGGTGCAAGAGGGGTGCAGCAGGGGGCTCAGGGCAGTGGATTGGGGTGCAGGAGGAGTGCAAGGTTCGTCAGGTGGCTCAGGGAAGGGGGTTGGGGTGCAGGAGGGGTGTGGGGTGCGACAGGGGCTCAGGGCAGGGGGTCAGGGTGCGGCGGGGGCTCAGGGCAGTGGGTTGGGGTGCAGGAGGGCTGTGGCAGGGGGTCAGGGTGCAGGATGCGGCAAGGGCCTCAGGGCAGGGCGTTCGGCTGCAGGAGGAGTTCGGGGGGCGGGCTCTGGCCTGCCCTGCCCCGCCCCCGCGCTGCTCCGGGATGTATGTATTGCTGTTGCTTCAGGCACCGCCCCCAGCATCTCCCATTGGCCGGGAATGGGGAAACGCGGGCAATGGGAGCTGCTGGGGGCGGTGCCTGAAGCAACATCAACACACACAGCAATGTGCCCCCTCTTCCCCATGTTCCGGCCGCTTCCCGGCACGGCGCGGGGGCAGGGCAGGCAGGCAGGGAGTCTGCCCTGCCCCAGTGCACGTCGGGCCAGAGCCGCTCTAGGTAAACGCTGCGGGAGGGCAGGAGCGGGGGCTGCGAGGGGCTCGCGGGCTGCAGAAAATTACCTCGCGGGCCGCATGTGGCCCATGCGCCGTGTGTTTGAGACCCCTGACCTAGACTGACCCCCCCTCCCCCCCACATTGCACAAGCCAGAGACCTGCCCCCCAATAACACCTAGAGTCTCCCACGGATGGGCTCCCCCAGCAGGGTGTTCTCACTGCAGCTCTTACCCTCTCCAGCCTTGGGCCGGGGACCATCAGGATCTCATGCAGCATGTGCCTGGCCACCACCGAGTCATGGACGCTGGTATCTTTCATGCTATCAATAGCAGTGCAGAGGAAGTCCATGCGCTCGGATCCGTTGAAGTACTTCCCAAACATCTGAAACAAACCCGCCAGTGAAACCATTTTTGCTGCCCAGCGCGGTTCCAGTCAGTGGCCGAGCAGCCAGGACTGGCCCAGCCAGGAGTGCAGGCAAACCCCACTCTGCCGGGACAGGGCTGGGTTACTGCACCTGGGCAGCACAGTATCCAGTCAGCAATCAGGAACTGCCGTGCATGGCAGAGGCCAGCCGGGCAGTCCACGGGGGCACAATACTGCACAGCACGGATACACTCTCTAGTTCTCAGCAGGGGCTGGCACTGGTGCACAGATGCAATGATGCCTTTTGTTGCATTAATCTCTGGGGAAGCTCCCACCACGCCTGACAAGGAGCTGGGATCAGGTTTGGATGAGCCCCAGTGCATCTTGGGATGTGGCATGTAGGGAGGCATATTGGGCTGCATTAGTAGAAGCATTGCCAGCAGATTGAGGGAAGTGATTATTCCCCTCTATTCGGCACTGGTGAGTTCACATCCGGAGTATTGCATCCAGTTTTGGGCCCCCCACAAGAGAAAGGATGTGGACAAATCGGAGAGAGTCCAGCAGAGGGCAACGAAAATGATTAGGGGCCTGGGGCACATGACTTATGAGGAGAGACTGAGGGAACTAGGCTTATTTAGTCTGCAGAAGAGAAGAGTGAGGGGGGATTTGACAGCAGCCTTCAACTACCTGCAGGGGGTGGGGGGTTCCAAAGAGGATGGAGCTAGGCTGTTCTCAGTGGTGGCAGATGAGAGAACAAGGAGTAATGGTCTCAAGTTGCAGTGGGGAAGGTCTAGGTTGGATATTAGGAAAAATGATTTCACTAGGAGGGTGGGTGAAGCACTAGAATGGGTTATCTGGGGAGGTGGTGGAATCTCCATCCTTAGAGGTTTTTAAGGCCCGGCTTGACAAAGACCTGGCTGTGATGATTTAGTTGGGGTTGGTCCTGCTTTGAGCAGGGCGTTGGATTAGATGATCTCCTGAGGTCTATGATTCTATGAGGTAGAGTGGGCCATAGGCAGGGCTCTGACCCAGATGAATGGGCTCAGTCACACGCCTGGGTCTGTCCCTTCCCCCGACTCTTAGGGTGTTAATTTCTGACTCCTGATAACTCTGCGCACAACAATCCCGTGAAGCACTGACTGTACTTACCCATGTGATATCGCTGGTGTTGGTGAACAAGGTGTCCCAGGAGCCGTACAGGATTTGCTTGTCCTTGAGGAGCTGCCGATGCTCTTCACTGTTCGCCAGTGTCATAGCTATAAAGGGAAGGGTGTAACAGCTGACCTGTGTACAGTACTATAAAATCCCTCCTGGCCAGAGCCTCCAAAATCCTTTTCCCTGTAAAGGGTTAAGAAGCTCAGGTAACCTGGCTGGCATCTGACCCAAAGGACCAATAAGGGGACAAGATACTTTCAAATTTTGGCGGGGGGAAGGCTTTTGTTTGTGCTCTTTGTTTGGGAGTTCGTTCGCTCTTGGGACTGAGAGGGACCAGACATCAATCCAGGTTCTCCCCATCTTTCTAAACAAGTCTCTCATATTTCAAACTTGTAAGTAAAAAGCCAGGCAAGGCGTCTTAGTTTTACTTTGTTTTCTCAACTTGTAAATGTACCTTTTACTAGAGTGTTTATCTTTATTGCTATGCTTTGAACCTGAGGCTAGAGGGAGGTCCTCTGAGCTCTTTAAGTTTGATTACCCTGTAAAGTTATTTTCCATACTGATTTTACGGAGATGATTTTTACCTTTTTTCTTGAATTAAAAAGGTAATTAATTTCTTTTTAAGAACCTGATTGATTTTTCCTTGTTTTAAGATCCAAGGGGTTTGGATCTTGATCCACCAGGAGTTGGTGGGAGGAAGGAGGGGAATGGTTAATTTCTCCTTGTTTTAAGATCCAAGGGGTTTGGATCTGTATTCACCAGGGAATTGGTGAAGGTCTCTCAAGGCTATCCAGGGAAGGGAATTAGCTTTGGGATGGTGGCAGCGGACCAGACCTAAGCTGGTAGTTAAGCTTAGAAGTTTTCATGCAGGCCCCCACATTTGTACCCTAAAGTTCAGAGTGGGGAAGCAGCCTTGACAGCCACCATCATTGAGGCTGAGCCAGGGAGGGGAAACAGACAGCAGGCAATATAAATCAGATGTTCGGTTAGCAAATGGGAGTTTTGCAAGAAAGTTTAGAGAGGGTGTGTGAGAGACAAGTACATCTAACAACCATACTGTAAACTCAGGCCAATAACCCCCTCCCCAGAAACAAAACTAAACAAACTAACCCCCCTGGAAGAGTAAAAATAAACCAGGCAGAAGGGCAGCAGCAGCATGGGGCTCGCCAGTTGATTGCACTGAATGCAGCATGTATGATTACCAGCCCTATGGGCAGGTAGCATATGTGGGCATTTGGCCCAAGGAGCTACTGGCCCTCGGAGACCAGGAGGCCAGAGGGGCTGAACTGGTGGAGCCAAGGAAGGCAGCGAGGTACATAGAGGAGACTTTTAGGGACACAGTAGAGTGGTCCCACCCCCAGTCTGACAGCCTCTGTGCTGCTGAGGAGGGTGAAAGTTTCGGGGAAGGAGAACATCGAGCTAGAGCAGAGGGAGACGATCCCATAGTTGGGACCCACCTTCCAGATGAAGTCATGATGTCCTCTCAAATTGAGGTAGGAACCCCAGTTACAAAGAAAAGCCTGGTAATAATAATGGGGGATTCAATCAATAGACATATAAGCAGTTTGGTTTGTGATGGCTGGGAGAACCACATGGTAAATTGCCTGCCTGGTGCAAAGGTTGCAGCTCTCACGAGACATCCAGAAGACTTATGTGCCCTGTGGTATGTAATCTAGCGTTTAAATCGGCCTCTGTATGAGATAGCTAATGTGACAGTGAATTTTAAAAAAGTCTCCAGATGTGATCCCTGGTAAGCCTGACTTCAGTACCAGGCAAATTGTTGAAACTATAGGAAAGAACAGAATTATCAGACACGTCGGTGAACACAATTTGTTGGGGCAGAGTCAACATGGCTTTTGTAAAAGGAAATCATGCTTCACCAATCTACTAGAATTCTTTGAAGGGGTCAAAAAGAATGTGGAGAAGGGTGATCCAGTAGATATAGTGTCCTTGGACTCCTTTGACAGGGTCCCTCACCAAAGGCTCTTAACCAAAGGAAGATGTCATGGGATAAGAGGGAAGGTTCTCTCATGGGTCAGTGGTTAAAAGATAGGAAGCAAAGGACAGGAATAAATGGTCAGTTTTCACAGTGCTGAGAGGTAAACAGCAGGGTCCCCCCCAAGGATCTGTGTTGAGACCAGTGTAGTTCAACATAGTCATAAATGATCCAGAAAAAGGGGTAACCAGTGAGGTGGCAAAATTTGCAGATGATACAAAATGACTCAAGATCGTTAAATCCAAAGCAGACTGCAAAGAGCTACAAAGGGATGTCACAAAACTGAGGGACTGGACAACAAAATGGCAGATGAAATTCAATGTTGATAAATGCAAAGTAATGCACATTGGAAATCATAATCCCAACTATATATACAAAATTATGGGGTTTAAATTACCACTCAAGAAAGGTTTCAGAGTAGCAGCCGTGTTAGTCTGTATCCGTAAAAAGAAGAACAGGAGTACTTGTGGCACCTTAGAGACTAACAAATTTATTAGAGCATAAGCTTTTGTGGACTACAGCCCACTTCTTCGGATGCAGAAAGAGATTTTGGAGTCATCGTAAATAGTTCTCTGAAAACATCCACTCAACGTGCAGTGGCAGTTAAAAAAGCAAACAGAATGTTGGGAACCATTAGGAAAGGGATAGATAATAAAACAGAAAAATATCATAATGTCTCTATATAAATCCATGGTGCGCCCACACCTTGAATACTGCGTGCAGTTCTGGTCGCCCCATCTCAAAACAGATATACCAGAACTGTAAAAGGTGCAGAGAAGGGCGACAAAAATGATTAGGGGGATGGAACAGCTTCCATATGAGGAAGGATGAAAAAGACTGGGGGCAAGTCTACACTTCAAACACTGTATCGCCTGTCGGAGAATAACAGAGTTCTCACTCTTTTCGTTGGGTACAGCACACGCCGTAGCTGCACTGGCGCTGTAGCATTTAAGTGAAGATGTTCCTATGCCAACAAGCTCTTAATCCACCTCCCGGAGAGGCGCTAGCTAGGTCAGTGGGAGAGGTGCTCCTGCGACAGGGGTGTGGATTTTTCACACCCCTGAGCAATGTCGTTATAACAATATAGGTCTGTAGTATAGACCTGGGACCATTTAGTTTAGATAAGAGATGACTAACGGGGGATATGATAGAGGTCTATAAAATCATGACTGGTGTGAAGAAAGTGAATAGGAAAGTGTTATTTACCCCTGCACATAACACGAGAACTACGGGTCACTTTATGAAATGAATAGGCAGCAAGTTAAAAACGAACAGAAGAAGGTATCTCTGCACACAATGCACAGGCAACCTGTGGAAATTGTTGCCGTGGGATGTTGTGAAGGCTAAAAGTATAATTGGGTTCAAGATAATCAGGGCATGCAAACCCATACTCTGCATGTCCCTAAACCTCTGACTACCAGAAGCTGGGACTAGATGTCAGGGGATGGATCACTCAAAATTTCCCTGTTCAGTTCATTCCCTCTGAAGCATGAGGTACTGGCCACTATCAGAAGACACAATACTGGGCTAGATGAACCATTGGTCTGAGTCAGTATGTCCATTCTTATGTGAGTTATGAAGAGTAGCATATAGATAGGGGAAGCTAAAGACATCAGGGGAAACACCATGGCTTGCAGGACTAAGGATAATAAGGAGGTTTTTTTAAAAAAGTGATTTAGGAACAAAAGAAATCTTAGCAGTGGTGTAGGCTCATTACTAGATGGAGACTCTTTAAAAGGTTGCAGAAAAGGCAGAAGTGTTCAAGAAATATGTTTTCCATGTTTGGAAACCCCATGTTAGTGTATTTAGGAAGGACAAGGGTCTCCATGGCTCTTACATTTTAGCTGCAGCATGAAGGAGTAGAGGTGGTAAAATGCCTCCATAGACGATCGGCAGATCTCCTGCTCCGGATGGCACAGAGTGACACACGCCACCAGCTGGCCCAGGACTCTGAACTCCTCCGCTTCCTGATGGAGAGAGGGCGCAAAGGGAGTCACTCGCCCCTGCAGGCCTAGCGCAGCGTGTCCCCCTGGCATTGCCCTAGCAATGGGTTAGAACTGGGGGAGGCAGAGCCCAGTGCAGAGAGACTGGGGACAAGGAGAGCAGGAGGAGCCGTGGGGCCCATCACCAGGGGCTGAGGAAAGCTCAGCAGGGACGGGGAAATCTGGTCAGCAAAGTCAGCAAACCTTGCTCCCGAGTGGGGACCCGGGTAACGAATGAACTAACGTCCAGTCTCCATCTCAAGGGCAAGCGCCTAATCCCAGCCCCTTCTCCCACCCCCCACCCTCCATTGACCTCAGGCCCAGGAGCTTGGGGTCACCTTGGACTCCTCTGCTCTGCATCCCGCCTCTCTCACTCCATCCTGGAGTTCCCCAGAGTCCTCCCTTCCTGCGCCATCCCCAGCCTGCCGGCTCTCTCCCACCGGCTCTCTACTGCAGCCTTGTCCTCTCATCTCCCCCTCCTGCCAGACCTTCCCTTGCCCCTCCTGCAGCACCTGCGCTGGCTCCCTGCTCTTCCCCACCTCGCACCAAACCCCTTGCCCTCCTCTCCAGGGGTCTGCACAGCCTCCCCACACCCACTCCCCAGTGCTCTGGCTCCTTTGGTCCCTCCCATCCCTTTCGGTGTGTCCCCTCCCACCTCCCTCCTTCTGTTCAGCCTCTGGGGGCACATCATCCAAACGCCCCCCTCCAGCTGCCGAAGGGGAGGCCCTGACACAGGGGGGATGGAGCAGCTGGAGCAGCTAAATGGCCCTGAGCACCCAGAGCAGGGGGCGTTCTTCTGGCAGCCTGGCAGGAGCTGATGCCAAAGCATCCCACAGGCAACTGACAAAGGGGGTGAACAGACACCTGGGTTCAGAGGCTGCTCTCAGGGCCATCCTGTGTAAATGCACTGACCCTGTGGAGCAGACTTTGGTGCTAGGGGAACAGCGGGGAGAGTCCTTGGAGACAGAATTATGGGGCTCGACCCAAAGCCCACTGGAGTCAGAGGACAGACCCATCGACATCAGTGCTCAGTAGATTGGACTCCTACCGAGGATCTTGCTGAGTCACTATTCTAGGCCCGGGTTTTCCCTGCCAGGGAGCGCTGCACCGCGAGGCTGCTCAGTGCAGTTAGGAGGCGGCCAGGGTCACAGGCTGCTCACCTTGCATTCAGGTTGACAAGCCATGAATTTCATCAGGCAGGTGATCCTTTCCACTGCCCTCAGCCGCCCATGCACCTCCTTGGATGCGGTCCAGGGGAGCAGGGCCTGAGAGAAACAAATTGGGACAAATTGCTGAGGAGAAGTACCAAAAAATAGCACAAGCACATAGGGAGAAGATCAGAAAGCTGAAGGCAAAAATGAGTTCTAACTGGCAAGGGACATAAAAGACAATCAGAAGCAGCTCTATAAATGCATTCGGAGCAAGAGAAAGACAAAGGAAAGTGAGGGGCCACTACTCAGCAGGGAAGGAGAGCAAATAATGGATGACACAGACAAAGCCAAGGTGTTTAATGCCTTTTTTGCTTCAGTTTTCACTAAAAAGGTTAATGGCAACTAGATGCTTAACACAATATTAACAACGAGGGGGAAGGAATACAGGCCAGACTCGGGAGAGAACAGGTAAAAGACAATTTAGGACAGTTAGATGAATTCAAGCTGGCAGAGCCACATGATATTCACCCTAGATGGAGCTAGGCAAAGCAATCTCTGAACCGTTAGGAGGGCTGAGGTCCCAGAGGACTGGAGAAGGGCAGACACAGAACCTATCTTCAAAAAGGGGAACGAGGAGGCCTCAAGGAATTATAGACCTGTCAGCCTAACTTTGGTACCCAGAAAGATACTGAACAACTTATTAAACAGTTTGTAAGAACCTAGAGGAGATAATAGGGTGATAAGGAAGAGCACCATGGATTTGTCCAGAACAAACCATGCCAAACAAAGCTAATTTCCTTCTTTGACAGGGTTACTTGCCTAGTGGATGGAAGGAGGCAGTATATGATGATGTATATGAAGTTTAGTAAGGCTTTTGACACAGTTCCACAAGACATTCTCAGAAGCCAACTAAGCCAGTATGATCCAGATGAGATTACTATAAAGTGGGTGCACAACTGATGGAAAGACCATACTCAAAGAGGAGTTATCACTGACTCGCTGGCAAAGTGGAAGGGTGTCTCAAGTGGGGTTCCCCAGGGGTGTGCCTGGGTCCAGTACTAGTCAATATTTTCATTAAGAACTTGGTTAACGGAGAGGAGAGTATGCTTGTAAAGTTTGCAGATGACACCAAACTGGGAAGGGTTGCAAGCACTTTGGAGGACAGATTAGAATTCAAAATGAGCTTGCTAAATTGGAGAGTTGGTCTCAAGTCAACAAGATGAAATTCAGTCAAAACAAATGTGACGTAACGCACTTAGGAAGGAAAAATCAAATGCATAAAAACAAAGTGAGGGATAACCGGCTAGGTGGCAGTACTGCAGAAAAGGATCTGGGGGTTATCATGGGTCTCACACTGAATAGGAATCAACAGTGTGATGCTGTTGTGAAAAAGGGAAATGTCATTCTGAGGTGTATTAGCTTGTAGCACTGTGTCCAGTTCTGGGCACCACGCTTTAAGAAAGATGTGAACAAACTGGGGCCAGTCCAGAGGACAGCGACAAAAGTGCTCAGCGGTTTAGAAAACCTGACCTGTGAAGAAAGGTTGAACAAACTGGGCATTTTCGTCTTGAGAAGACGGAGGGGGCACCTGGTAACAGTCTTCAAATACGTTAAGGGCTGTTATACAGAGGATGGTGACAAATTATTCTCCATGTCCCCTGAAGGTAGGACAAGAAGTAATGGGCTTAATCTGCAGCAAGGGAGATTTAGGTTAAATATTAGGAAAAAGTCTAAGGGTGGCTAAGCACTGGAACAGGTGACCTAGGGAAGTGGTGGACTCCCCATCACGGAGGTTTTAAAAAACAGGCTGGACAAACACTCATCAGGGACGGTCTAGGAATGCTTGGCCCTGCCTCAGTGCAGGGGGTGGAGTAGATGACCTCTTGAGATCCCTTCCAGCCCTGCACTTCTGTGTTCCCTCTTCCCAGGCTCTGGAATCGAGGAGACCGAATCTCTGTCAAGGACATTTCCCTCTTTTTGGAGCACAAACCACCCACAGAATCTACTTCCTGTGGCCCCAGAACTAGAACGTTGGGGGAATCTCGCTCTGGGCTCTGGCCAGGTTGGTGGGGCCCATGGTGAACACAAATGAATGCCAGGGTCAGATGGGGGCTCAGTGGAAAACACGACAGATCCTGCACTCCTCCACCCCCACCCCGTGCAGACGTTTTTCAGATATAGCGGGGGCACTTGGCCCTCCAGCCCAAGAACCTTTGTATAGAACGTACTCTGAGGAGCCAAAGGCACCAGGGGGGGAGGGGAAGAGGAGGGGGAGTGTCCCATGCTTGTGATTAAATGGAGTCTTGGTCCCTGAGCCCCACCCCAGCTACAGGACTAGTCCCCTTCCTGCCCCCACGCCTCCAGACCTCCAAGATCTTCTCCACCACCAGAAGTCTGGGCTCCTGATTCTCACACGCCAAGGCCTTCAGCATCTGATCCATGGCTCTCAGAGTCTGTGTGCAGAGCAGAGGAGACACCAGAGCAAGTGGCGTTACCCAGCCAGGAGATGAACCAAGGCCCTGGCATGTGACACCCCCCAGGCCACGGCAGCACCTGGTATTCCAGCTCACCCACTCACTTGTACCCACAGGGGACCTACTGCAAACTCCTGGCAACAGGACACCACCTGCCTTTGCTGTCCCCAGAAAGGCCACTGCATGGAGTCTAACCCACTGGAAGAGTCAGAAAGGACTGCACATTTGGAGGGGAGATTTCCAGCCAAGCTTCGGTTCCTCTGGCCTGTGTGCGTCTGAAGCAGCCAATCACAGGCCTGTGCCCCCCGCCACGCACTGGGGATGAATGTGCTTGTGAAGGGAGTGTCTGTTCCCCACTAATTGTCGGTGCATGTGAAGGAGAAATGCCTACTACTGCTACCCTATGAGGGAGTTACTCCTTTATCTGCAGTGGTGGGGCCTGTGCTTTGGTGCTGCAGGTCCTGAGCTGAAGTCCTGCCGAGGAGCTGTGATTATTATACTCATGTGCCAGTGCCAGGTTACCCGGGGGACAGGTACACGAGCGACCGGCAGGATTCCCACTTGGTTTCGGGTGGCTCTGCGTGGCCGGTTTGGGGCTTACCTTGGTGTAGAGAGCAGCCTCCTCGCCCTGCATGGTCTCTGCTGGAGGCAGGGAGAAGACGCTGGAGAAGCAGGCTGTGAGCAGGCTGGATCGTTCCAGGTCCTGCAGCGGTGGCTTCACTCTGCTAAGAGAAGAAACACGTGCGGATTGGAGGGCTGAGGCGGGACTGACGCGCTAATGTTGGCGTCAGGCTCCCAGGACATGGAAACACCTGAGGGGGCTCCAACTGGTGGGTGGCAGACGAGAACAGGTCAGGGGGCGGTGGAGGGAGCTGGTGCTGCCTTCTCTCATACCAACAGGCAGGGACTTAGTGCAGTCTGCAGCTGTCTGCTGTGACCCCACCAGGACTCACCAGCTGGGGCAGAGAGCACTGCGCTTCGCCGAGAAATGACATCCCGCAAACGGCACGGACGGGAGACTAGAGCCTGCTGGCACCAAAGTGCCTCTGAACCAAGTGGCCACAGTGCAAAGGAGCCTGCCAGTCCTGTCCCGCTGGGGGCAAAGAGACTCTTCCACCACAGCTGTCTGCACTGCGGCTGCACAGTCCGGGCCAGCAGAGAGATGCTGCATCAGCCCGCAGCAGGGCAGAATCCAGGCAGGGATCCAAGCCCTGCCCCTTGCCCAGGGCTCTCAGCCTGCTGGACAGGGCACCCAGCTGTGTGCAGGGGGGGAGGAAGGTGGAGACAGCCCAGACAGCATTAACCTCTTCACCCCCACTGCCAGAGCATGGCCCCAGCACATGCAATGAGGTACCAGGTGACTACTTGCCCCCTGCAGGACAGAGCCACGCCCCTCGTGGCAGGTGGCAGCTACGCCCACTGCTGACGCAAATCACCTCCCTCCGCCCCAGCAGAGACAGGATCGTGGCCAATGCCGTCCCCTGCCCCGCTGTCAGGAAGCCAGTGCCCAGTGGGGAGAGCCGCTCCAGCGCCTGCCCTGCCTCCCCCTCCCATTCCTGGGGAACCTATTGAGCCACCAGCGAGAGCCCAGCTCCAGCCAGCAGCATCTGCCACCTCCGGACGCCTGATGGGCAGGCTTCTGGGAAGCTCAGAGCAGGGCACCAGCGGCGCTGAGAGAGAGCCCCCCATGGCACAGGCAGTGCCACGGGCCAGGGCTCAGCCTGCCCAACTTCTCAGCCACAGGGGGTCGCTGAGCTGCCGGTGTGACGCAGCTGGCACAGCTGGCAGTGACTTCGGTTGCTCCGCTCCAGCAGCACCCAACTGCCCCTCTCCCCCCAGAGCCATCTCCTGCGGGGTCCCAGAGGGGACCAGTCCTAACCCCCTCACTCCCTCCCCCACATCTTCCTATGGCCACGTGGAGAGGTCGCCAGGCACCGAAGAATCCTCCACCATCTACCCACTGGTGCCAGCCCACATGCACCAGCACCATCACCTGCTGCCACGTGCCCGGCGGAATCAGAAGATGGGGGAGGAGCAGAGGGGGGAATGCCCTGGAGAACTGGCCATGCCAAGAGGCTGGCGTGTCTGGCTGCACACAGCACTGGCTGGGCCGGGCAGGCTGGGTACCTCATCTCCATGATGATGAGCATCGCTTGCTGACGCACCATGTCGGTCAGGGAGTCGACGGACTCGTGCTGAAGCATCTCCTGGGGAGACAATGTGGGGAAATGCCAGCCAGGCTCCAAGCTCCTTCAAGGCTCCGACTGGGGAGCAAAGCGCAGGGCCTGCAACATGTGGGCTCGGCAGCCAGGTCGTCCTACTGTGGACTTGATGGTGTGCAGGGCTCCAGCCGGGGAGCGCAGTGCAGGGCCTGTGGTCAGTGCCCCAGTGTCACGCGCCAGTGCACTGAAAGGCTCCATCAGCATTAGCACCCAGGGACACCACCTGAGATCAGGCCCCCTTGTGCCCGGTGCTGCACACACACAGTGAGAGCCAGTCCCTGCCCCAGAGAACTCACGAGCTAACTAGAAGAGACAAGGCATGGAAGGGAAACTGAGGCACAGAGGGGGAAGTGACTTGCCCAAAGTCTTACTGCAGAACTGGGAGTAGAACCCAGGTGTGCTGAGCCCCAGCCCACTGGACCACCCACCAGCCCACGCTGTCCCACGTTCAGGGAAGGGAGGTGAGCTCTGGAAAGCTTTCTGCAGTGCTGGAGAGCAAAGACTTGCCAAATCTATGGAGCAGATTTGTTGCTAGTTCCCTAGTGGGCACTGACTGCAGAGTGTTGGGGCTCTGGGCAGGGAGACTGGCGTATACAGAGCGACCCGGTGACTTGGGAAGCTGGGTGCAAGGGAACAATCTACATTTCCATACAGTTCTATGTTTAGGAACAAAGAATGCAGGCCACACTCACAGCATGGGGGGCTCTAACCTGGGAAGCGGTGACTCTGGAAAAGACTTGGCAGTCAGGGTAATCAGCTGCCCATGAGCGCCCAGTGTGACGCTGGGGCCAAAAGGGCTAATGCCATCCTGGGATGTAGAAACAGGGCAAACTCCAGTTGTTAGAGAGGTTATTTTCCCTCTGTATTTGGCACTGGTGCGACCGCTGCTGGGATCCTGTGTCCAGGTCCGGTGCCCACAATTCAAGGAGAATGTTGATAAATTGGAGAGGGGTCAGAGAAGAGCCACAAGAGTGATTGGAGGATTGGGAAACATGCCTGACAGTGAGAGACTCAAGGAGCTCAATTAGTTCAGCTGAACGAAGGGAAGGTTACAGGGTGACTTGATGACAGTCTGTAAGTACCTACACGGGGAGCAAATATTTGATAATGGGCTCTTCAGTCTAACAGACAAACGTCTAACACGATCCAATGATTGGTAGCTCAAGTTAGACAAATCTGCAGAAATCTCCAGGCCAATCACTAAACCCGCCAGGTAACACAGCCCCAGTGTGTGTTTTACTCACCGTTATCTTCTCCACTAGCAGGGCTTTGCGGTCCATATTTTTTTCTGGGCTCCATGCCACGATGTCTATGACGAGGTTGAGGATGGAATTCAAAAAATTCATTTTCTGGGCCTCGTCCTACGCCCCGCAGAGATGAGACACAAACAGGAAGGTTAGCGTGGAAAGGAGCTGCCAGTGGGATAGATGTTAGAAAGCTTCCCCCCAGTGCTGCTCAGGCTTTGATATGCCGAGTGGCAGAAGGCCATTCATCTGGTAACAGGAGTGACTATCTGGGGAGGGCAGGGCAGCTCTGTGTGAAACCGGACTAGAGAGGGAGCAGATCTCACGGGGTAGGTGTCCAAAGAGGAACTGCAACATGGGGGCTAGGCAGCCAGACAGTGTTACTGGGGGCTTGACAGAGTGGGAGGAACAGCTGGGTGGGACACCCTGACACCCCAATATTCGCCACTGTCATGTCATTAGGACATGTTTTGTACAAAGTACGTATTGTAAGGTATCATTCTAAAAGTCTTTATCTGCTAGACATTAATGTCTCATTGGATTGTATGTGCTATCGTTGTATGTGAAATTATGAAGTTCAGCTATGTCTGTGTTCCTGAAACACGTTGTGAGGTTCAAAACAGCCTTTCAGGTACAACAGTAAAAACGCCAAACAATGGCTTATTGAGGAAATGCACATAAGCAGCAGGGTTAGCCCAGGAACTGTCCACAATAGAAACCTCTCCGAGAGAACGCTACACAATGGGAACCATTGGACCCAGGTCACAGCAAAAGAGTTTTCCAGCGGGTGGGAAGAGGAGATAAAAGGGGAACAATGACATCGGGGGGGGACCTCACGCTCCCTGCAATAAGACACATGGAAACACCTGAGGGACAAAGATTGAACTATGAGAAGTGATGGTGCCAGGCTGGAGAGAGATTCCTAGCCTGTGTAAGAAAACCTGGGAAATCCAAGCTGCAAAGCCAAGGCAGCTTGTCCCTTAAGAATCTGCCCACCTGTTTATCACTCAGGGTGAGAATTTGCTCATGTAGAGCCTATCTATCCAGTGTGGAAAGCTTAGTTTGCGTGTTGTGTTTATTTACTAATGCAATCTGCTTTGTACCGTTTGCTATCTCTTATAACCACTTACAAGCTACCTCTTGTAGTTAATAATCTTATTGCTTGTTTATACCATAACCCAGTTTGTGCAATTAGCAACTGGGGGGAGGGGCAAAGAGTTGTGCATACCTCTCTCCACATGGAGGGAGGGGGCGAATTTCATAAAACCTTTGGGTCTGTACTCCAAAGGAGGTGGGCACCAGAGTACTGGGACAAGCCCTTTCACCTGAGTCTTCCCAGAGCTGATCTCAGTGTCTGTGTCTTTCTGCAGCTGGGCGTGGCCCTGCCTGAGTGTATGGCTGGAAGAGGCTTGTGAGCCTAGCCCAGCAAGACGAGGTAAAGGGGGCCCAGGCTGGCAGAACAGGTGGGCTCGGTGGTAGCCCGGTACAGCAGGTGGCACCTCAAAGGGGGGCAACCCGTCACACTAGGGACTGTAACTCAAGACGGGACTTTTTAAAATGCTGTAGTTTAAACAGGAATTATTTGGGGGCAGGTCCCTGGCCTGTGTTATACAGGAGGTCACAGTGGTTCCGTCTGGCCTTAGAATCCATGCATCATCTGGAGAAGGGCAGATGTGCATGTGGACAGGGCACTAGCTGACAGGTCAGAGGAGGGCTCTTGGTACCTGGTCATTGCCCTTCAGAAAGGAGTCTATGCATTCCAGGGCCTCTCTCTCCTTCCAGTTGTGCCCCTTAAAGCAGGCGGTGCTACATGGCCATGGTGAATCTGATCAAAGACAGAGCAGTGGTAATACCTGGGTCTGCCAAGCTGCAGTCTGGGTGACAGAGATCTTAGAGAAAACCCTTGCCCCCACTCCCGCCCCAGCAGGGGAGCAGGGTCTGGCACAGCGATCCCTGGCTTCCCCACCTCTTTGCTGCCCAGCCCAGCAAAGACCCAGTCGGAGCCCTGGTTCCCAGCGGCCACCCCACTTCCCCGCCCAGCATGCAGGCTCAGTCTGGGGATTTGGGGAGCGCCACACCTGGAAGGAGGGACGATGTCAGGCCATGAGGGGTGTCCCCACTCTCCGGCCCATTGCTGGAGGGGGCGGAGGGACTGGGAGTGAATCGGTCTGGTCCTTGCAGCAGGAGAGAGAACTGCTGCCCAGTCTGCATGGGATATGGGGACCCAGGGCCTGCCCGTTCTGCTTGTTCTGACTGCCTCTCCTGCCACCAACAATCAGCCAGAGGCACTGGGCTCCCATCGTCAACACTCCCCCCAAATGCCCTGTGCTGCGACATGCGACAAAGGAGCCAACAGATGGGGCTGCAACATCAGGGAGCATCTTACGCTCTGGCCGGCGCCCTGCAATCCTAGGCTTTAACAACCCACCGTGCACCAAGCATCCCCTTCGACTGGTGGAAAACATCCTCCGACCCAGCAGCGTGACAGATCGGGGTGGGCGATTCAGTCAGTCTCCACCTGATGCTTCTGCCGCTATGCCCCGATCAGCTTTAGTGGCTGCAGCTGCTGCCAGCAGGAGGGGCCATTCCCCCCTGCCTGGGTTTTCCTGTCTCTCCATCTCGTGGCAACCCAGAGCAGTACAAGGTCTATGGAGTCTTCTCCCCACAATGACACCCTAGTCTTGCCCCCCCAACCCCCACAGGGGCCAAGTCCCACCCCAATGCAGGGCCATGGCCCCAGCCATTTTTGCAGCCCCCTCCGCCCACCCAGAAGGCGCCCACTCACCGGGATGGCGCGCACACTGCTGCTGCTGCCATTCCCTCCTCTGCCGACTCTTCCCTGGGGGAGGTTTTGTCTCCTCCCAGGCACGCCTGGGCTCTGGGCGGCCCTCCTCAGCCATCCTACAAGAAGCCAGGACAAGGCATTGCTTGTGAGTGACGAGAGGCGATTGCCCCGTTCAGCATCAGGGCCAGCCCAGTTATTTCTGTCCCACCAGCACCTACAGATGCCAGCTGAGCTCAGGGCCCTGTTGCACCAGGTGCTGCAGACAATCGCTGGGCTGGAGGGCTCAGACTCTAACTAGCCAAGGCAGCCAGCAGGGAAACAAGGGAAGGGATGTGCTCAAAGTCACCCAGGATTAGAACCCAGGTGTCTGAACTCCCAGGCCAGCAGCCCATCCCACAGGCCAAACGGCCTCCTCTGGGTCACTCCCACCTCTCCTTCTCCTGGTTCACAAGCTGCACAGCAGACAGGCTGGATCCAACCACTCAGGATTCTTCCTGCCCAATGAAATGACCCTGATCCCTTCCCCAAGGAATATTGGGGCCGTGGCAGTTCGCAGGTGGGCGAGGCCAGCGGGGTGGGGGAGGTGGGGCGGGCTCGTGAGCAGCAGGAGTTGCTCAGACACACCCGTGAAGGGGCAGGAGCAGAAGGCAGGAGAGCGGCAGGGAGGCTGGTACCTTCTCATGCAACCTCGGTGTGGCTGGCGATGCAATGGAAAAGCAGAGGCGGGCAATAGAAGATTCTCCTACCTGGAGTCAGGAGTGGGCAGAAGCTGGCGTGTATATGGGCCACCCACTTTCTGCTGCCGGTGGCGGAGCTGAAATGGCTGGTTCAGCTTTCCCAGCGGCACGTGCCAGCTCTCGCTCTGCCAGAGCCAAGCCTGGCAGTGAGGGGATGAGGCTGTGCCAGCCAGCAGGGGGCGTGTCACAATGGGCAGGCGAGTCACAAGCCAGTCAATGTGTGACTGCCCAGCCCTGGGCTGCCCCAGCCCAGACTAGTTCTGGCCTCGCCGGGGCTTTAGAGCCTCTCCTTCCCCACCGGGGTCATGGGAGGCACCTTCCGCTCCCCACAGTCACAGACTTTAGGCCAGAAGGGACCGCTCAGGTCATCTAGTCCCAGCTTCTGCGGACCCCAGGCCACAGCCCCTCCCCGCGTCCATACAGCTGGAGCCGGGGGCGGGGGGGAGGTCTCCAGATCCCCGAGTGGGAGAATCAGTTCCATCCCGGTTCCTCCTCCTTGTGACAGCGCAGAACAGGGGTTCCCGAACGCTCCCCTCCCCCAGCTCCCAGCCCACGGGGGTGGCTCTTTGTGCTTGCCCAAGCTGTTGGGCGCCTTGGCCGTAGGATGTAAAATGGCCCCATCTCTGCTTCCCCTCCCACCGCGGCAACAACACAGAAACTGCTTTCATAGCACCCCCCCCCCCCCGCCCCCGCCCAACTGAGTCTCAGGCCTTGCTAGCCGCTCAGTGCCATGGCAGCCCCAGGAGACGATTGCTGCGGGAGTCTCGGCTCAGGGGGAGGCAGTGACTCCTAGAAGCAGGGAGAGCAGCAGCACCATAGATCAGGGAGGTCTGGCAATGCCAGTGGCTGGCTGGAGTCTGACAGCCCAGGCACCCAGAGCAGACAGTCAAAGGCCAAACCCCTCTCACCACCAGTTCTGTAGCTCCCCCTTGCCTTTGGTGTGTCTTAGGCACCATCCTGGCCCTCATCCCCATGGCATCAGAGCACTGTCCAACCTCGATTGCATTTATTCTAACCTCCCCCTGCAGGGCAGGGCCTGGCTGCTACCTCCACTGAACAGACAGGAAACTGCAGCACAGAGGGAATAAGGGATTTGCCCGAGGCCACACAGAGCATCTGTGGCAGAGCTGGGAATTGACTATGGGTCTCCTGGGTCTCAGGCTGGCACCTTCTCTTCCAACCTCCTGCCCCCTTTGCCCCTGGTTCAGTGTGAGCTGTGAGAGCTCTCTGGGGCACAGGAGCTGGCTGGTGCCCAGATGGAACTACATTGCCTATTGCACATATCTCGCTTTTCCCAAACATTGAGTCTGCTGCTACAACCATACCAGGGCCCGCCAGGATCCTTGCAGCTGGTCAGTGCTAAGTTTTGAACTGTGCTAAGTAGGGAAGACAAACTAGATCTTCCATCACTAGCGCAGCTCTGTGTTACTGGGGACTCACTGCTGGCTCAACCCAACCAGCCCTCCTCACACGGAGCCTGTAAATCCTCCAGCCCTGCTGTTCTCCTTTGTATTTCGGCAGTGCCCAGAGGGCTCAGTCCCGGATCAGGGCCCTGCAGTGCTAGACATTGTACACACACAGCCCGATTCCCCCCACGCTTGGTCTCCTGAATGGCTCCTGCCCCAAGGAGGGACGGCTCTATTCCTCACCCAATGTCTCCTGCTGGCAGAGATGCTCTGAGAGACGTCTACGCTCTGGGTCTCTGGGCTTCCCGGGCTGGGAGGCAAGCGTGGCTGTCTCCGGGCGGTTCTGCTGACTCTCCAGCAGCTGCACTTCAGGTGTCCTAATGCAGCCCTAGTCCTCTCCAGTGCTCAGGGGCACTGTCCTGGCATCGGACTGTCCTGATAAATAGAACAATGGCTCCTGGCACCCTGAGAATTCCTGTTCCCCTGGCAACCTCAGTGCCATTTCCTATGGAAGTGATGGTGTCAGCAAAGGTGATGGAGGTGGTCAGGCCTAGTGGTTGGAGCTGGACTCAGGGGGCGGGGCAGGGCATGGGTGGAGCAAGGCCGGAGCGAGACCAGGGCTGGAGTAGGACTAGGAACAGGGCTGGAGCAGGCTCAGCCTGTTGCCAATGTCAGGCAGGAGCGAGTTCCTGGCCCTGGAGTGATGTTGAACAGACTGAGCTGCTGCTGTGAGACTGATATACCTGCTCTGGGAGACACAAGGCCAGTTCCTGGCTTGTGGATTAGCTGGAGCCCAGCACAGGAGGGAATCAGCACCTTACAGATGGCTCCCGGGACGCTTGGCTCCCGGCCCTCTGGGTATTGACATGCCAGGTGCAGGGGGCAAGGTGCAGCGCCAGGGAGGAGATTGGGGAGGCAGGAGCACTGAGGTGGGGCTGAGCGGGCAGGTGCTGAGGAGCTGCGGCCGGCTGGCCAGCAGAGAGGAGGAGCAGCAGCTCGGCTCTGGAGGGCCCAGCTGCAGCTCCACACAGGGCGCTGCCAGAGCCTGGCAGGCGGCTGGCTGAAGTGGCACTTTGTGATCTGGCACGGGCGGGAGCTAGCTCCCCACAGCTGAACGCTCCGCAGCACCGGTGGATTCAGATCCAAACCAGGATCTGGCTCCAAATTCACAGCTGGCCCCTTCCCCCGATCTGGAGCAGCTCGCACCGTCTGGGGGTGGTTGATTTCACAAGAGAGGGGGCTTCCCACAGACTCTCCAACTCCCTCACTGTGAGGAAGTGGGACTGTTCTTAATGTTTCCTCTGAATACTGTAGGGGTGCCTCAGCTTCCCCTATGCATTTCTTAAGTCTCTAGGTGTGGGGATAAAGGCCAGTGTGCAGAAATGGCCAACACTCTGTCTCCTGGCAACTAATGGCCGGGCCCTTCCCCCCTGCAAGGGGATAGCTAAAGGTGTTGGAGAACAAAGAGATCAGGTGACCTCCTGGCCCGGGAAAGACACAAAGGCCAGAGAAAGGGGCTGGAGAGTTTCAGTTTGGAGCTGGCTGGGGACGAGGAGTGAAGTGCAGATGTGGGTGTCTGGCTCACTGCCCCCCAAAATGGACCCAGCTGAGGGGTCCTGTTCTCTGTACCTACAAGCTGTTTTAGACCGTGTTTCTATCATCTAATAAACCTCTGTTTTACTGGCTGGCTAAGAGTCACGTCTGACTGCGAAGTGGGGGTGCAGGACTCTCTGGCTTCCCCAGGACCCCACCTGGGCGGACTCGCTGTGGGAAGTGCAAGGAGGGGCAGAGGATGCTGAATGCTCCAAGGTCAGACCCAGGAAGGTGAAAGCCCTTTGAGTTTCTGGCCCAGAAGACAGTCTGCTCACAGAGAGGAGACTTCACCAGAGTCCTGAGTGGCTTCATAGGGAGCAGCTCCAGAGCATTGTCTGGGGACTCCATGACACACACCTCTCATGCTTCTTCCCATTTGCCTTTAATCACCCCCACATGGCCCATGTTGGTCACCAGCTACCTCCCTGTCTGGACCCTTACCTGGCCCCATCATGGCAGTGGCTGAGCACGCGGGTGTTGTTGTATTTAGGCTCTCAACCCCCCGCATGGAGCAGGGACCTGTTCTCCCTAGTTTGCTGAGGCCCAGAGCGACAGGGACTCACCTGATCTCACACAGAAGACTTACAGCAGAGCTGGGAACTGAACACCGCTCTCTTGAATTCCAGCCCAATGCCTCATCTACCAGCCTGTGTCGCCTTCCCGTGCCCTGCCACCAGCCCCGCCAAACCCTCCTCCCTGTCTCCGTTAGGGTGACCAGACGTCCCGATTTTATCGGGACAGTCCCGATTTTAGGGGACTTGTCCCGCGTCCCGACCTTACATCGGTCGGGACGCACTTTGTCCCGATATCGGGGGGACCGCGGCACTGCTCACGTCTTCTTCCGGGCCCTGGGGCAGTGCAGTTGAGTTTCTGCTGGGCTGGCCGGCCGGCAGACGCCTGCAGAGTGCTGCAGCCCCACTCCCCAGGCACGCACAAAGGCAGGGGCGGGGCTTGTAGGCACCAGCAACGAGCCCCCCCGCCCCTCAACCTGACCCGTGCCGGAGCTACGCAGACAGGAGCCAGAGGGACGCTCCCTCCTCCTCCCGCTGCCAGCCCTGTGAACATGGCTGCAGCACGGCCCCGCTTCTCCCTCCTGCTCCTCGCCCTAGTTGCCCTGCTCCTGCCCGCACAGTGGCCCCTCTGCTTGGCCGCCAAGCATCTGGACCGGTGCTTCGCTGAGTGCAAGCGCTGCACCGACCCAGAGTGCAGCAGTAAGTGGGTGCGGGGTGCTGGGGTCCCCGGACGGGACCTGCCTGCTGGATCCTGAGGCTAGCACTGCGGGGGGGCTGTGCCAGGCAGGCTCTGGGAGGGAGGACGGGGGGGGTCCGATGCTGCTCTGGGTAGCCCGTGCGGGATGGGATGATGATGGTGCAGGGACGGGAGACCCATGGGGAGGCCGGGGTGTAGGCAGTGCTCTCGGGGCCGGCCCTCGGGCAGGGCCATGGGGCCGCACTTGTGGGCACCGCGATCCGGCCATGAACCGGATGTTTTTCCGTCCCTTTAAAGGGCCAGTAGCCCAGCGTCCTGTCGGGCGGGTTCTCCCACACGTCCCGGTCCAGCCCCAGTGCGGGATGTGAGGGGAGGCGTGTGTTTGGTCATCGGCTCCCCAGCCCCATCTGCAGCGTTGGTACGTTCCAAGCGGAGCGGGAGGGGAGGCAGTTGGCCGAGAGCGGGTGGAGGGAGGGGGCTGGGGGACGTGGCCTGAGCGCACCCTCTGGTGCTGGGGGGGGGGGTCAGGCGCGCACAGGGGAGGGGCTTGTTCCCCTCCCCCCCCCCCCCCCCCCCCCCCGCGTCCTGATTTTTCACTTCTGTCATCTGGTCACCCTAGTCTCCGTCCCCTCCGGGCTGGACTGGTGTGACCCCTTCTGTCTGGCCATCGCAGACTCCCTCCTGTGCGCATGCCGCTGCCCACTTCCTCACTGGCACCAGGCTACACAGTCGGCACCGGGGCACTTGGTAGATGTGCGCCGCCCAGCCAGGAGCTCGGGGAAGGCTCGGTGTGGCTGGCGATGCAATGGAAAAGCAGAGACGGGCAATAGAAGATTCTCCTACCTGGAGTCAGGAGTGGACAGAAGCTGGCGTGTATATGGGCCACCCACTTTCTGCTGCCGGTGGCGGAGCTGAAACGGCTGGATCAGCTTTCCCAGCGGCACGTGCCAGCTCTCGCTCTGCCAGAGCCAAGCCTGGCAATGAGGGGATGAGGCTTTGGCAGCCAGCAGGGGGCATGTCACAATGGGCAGGCGAGTCACAAGCCAGCCAATGTGTGACTGCCCAGCCATGGGATGCCCCAGCCCAGATTAGTTTTGGCCTGGCCGGGGCTTTAGAGCCTGTCCTTCCCCACCGGGGTCATGGGAGGGACCTGTGATGGGTTGGATCACAGAAACCCCCCGGGAGCTGCCACCTGATGTGCCAAGACTACCTCTGCTCCTGTTTTCCCTGCCAGCTTGGGGCCCCAGAACCCTGTCTTGCTGAGCCAGACACTCCCGTCTGCTCCAACACAGACCCAGGGTCTGAATTACTTGCCCCAATGCTGCAGGTTTACCTGAAAACAGCTCACAGAAGTGTGCTGGTCTTTAGCACTCAGATGCCCAACCCCCATGGGGTCTAAACCCAAATAAATCCGTTTTACCCTGTATAAAGCGAATGCAGGGTAAACTTATAAATTGTTCACCCTCTATAACACTGATAGAGAGATATGCACAGTTGTTTGCTCCCCCAGGTATTAATACATACTCTGAGTAAATTAATAAGTAAAAAGTGATTTTATTAAATACAGAAAGTAGGATTTAAGTGGTTCCAAGTAGAAACAGATAGAACAAAGTAAGTCACCAAGCAAAATAACATAAAATGCACAAATCTATGTCTAATCAAACTAAATACAGATAATCTCACCCTCAGAGATGCTTCAGTAAGTTTTTTCCTCAGACTGGACACCTTCCAGGCCTGGGCACAATTCTTTCCCCTGGTACAGCTCTTGTTGCAGCTCAGGTGATAGCTAGGGGATTCTTCATGATGGCTGTCTCCTCTCTTCCACCCCCTTATACAACTTTTGCATAAGGCGGGAATCCTTTTGTCCCTCTCTGAGTTCCCACCCCCTCCTTCTCAAGGGAAAGACACCAGGTTAAAGATGGATTCCAGTTCAAGGGACATGATCACATGTCACTGCAAGACTTCATTACCCACTTGCCAGCACACAGGTATAAAGGAAGACTTACAGGTAAAACACAGCCATTTGCAGACAATGGTCCTAGTTAATGGGAGGTTTCAGAGTAGCAGCCGTGTTAGTCTGTATCCACAAAAAGAACAGGAGTACTTGTGGCACCTTAGAGACTAACAAATTTATTAGAGCATAAGCTTTCGTGGACTATAGCCCACTTCTTCGGATACATACCGAAGAAGTGGGCTGTAGTCCACGAAAGCTTATGCTCTAATAAATTTGTTAGTCTCTAAGGTGCCACAAGTACTCCTGTTCTTCTAGTTAATGGGAGTCATCAAGATGCCAAATCACCATTAATGGCCCACATTTTGCATAATTACAATAGGCCCTCAGAGCTATATTTCATATTTCTAGTTTCAGATACAAGAGTGGTACATTTATACAAATCGGATGATCACACTCAGTAGACAATAAGCTTTGTAATGATACCTTACAAGAGACCTTTTGCACGAAGCATATCTCAGTTACATTATATTCACTTATTCAATGTTTATAAAACCATACAGACTGCACAATGTCACACCACCGCCCAGGCTGGCGCTGGGAGGCCACCTGTGAGATTCAGCTCCCTGCCCAGTCCAAGGCTCCAGCCCTGCCCTGTGATGCTGAGCCAGGGCAGCAGGCAGGAAGGCCGAGTGCTGTAGACAACAGGCTGCCGAGCTGGGCCCCATCCCTCAGCAGGCTGGGATAGGGCTGGCCCTGCCCATGCCCTACTGTCCAACCTTGTTCCTAGCCCATCCCAGTGGGCCCTGTGGGCTGGCCCCAGCCTCCATGACTCAATGTACCCGCCGCTGGGGCTCCCCTACATTCCAGATTCAGCAACTGCCCTGGAATTCAGCAGCCGTTCGCCTCTCCTGAGCTCCACCCCAGGCCTCCTGGCTCTCCCCTCGGGCTGCCCTCCATCCGCCCTCTGCTCCGGGCCAGTCACCCGCTTGTCGCCATCCTCCCCCCAGCCCTTCGGCCAAGCCTACACAGTGTAGTTAGCGCCTAACAATTCTCCTTCCTCACTCAGCTCCTCCATCACCTGGCTCTTTCTCTGCACCTCCTCCTGTGGCGTTCTGCTGCTGAAGGGCCTAGACCGGCAGAGGGGCATCCAGAGGACGGGCTGAGGCCTGAGGAGCCAAGTTCTCCCCAGCAGCGCGGCAGGGTGCCCGGCTCCCCCGCGGCACAGCTCCCGTTAGGGCTAACCCTGCAGAGACATGTTGGCAGCTGGGAGAGAGAAAAGCTGTTTGCTTTGCTGCTCTGCCAGCAGCTCAATTTCCTGGGAGGTTGAAAGCCCTCAGCCAGCTCCCACGCCCAGTGCAGGCTGGTGAAACCCAGACAGTGCTAGGGGCTGGCGGGGAGGGGAGCGGGGACAAGGAAGGGGAGAGAAAGGGAGCGAATGAAGGGAGGGGTGGAAGGGCAGAGGGGGGAGGTGAGGCAAGCAGAGTGCTGGGGGGGGGACAGAGAAGGGGGGAAGGGAGGGGTCGGGGTTCCCGGGAATGATGTGCAGACAAAAGCTCCACCCAGGAATCTGCTGCTGCTGCCTAGCCAATAGCTGGGAGATCCGCTGTGCAGGGGTGGGGTGTGCAGTGGCAAGGGGCAATTCAGCGGGATGGGATGTGCAGTGGGCAGAGGGGGGCTGTGCAGTGAGATGGGGTGTAACGGGCAGGGGGCTGTGCAGTGAGGGGGTATAGTAGGTGGTGGGGTCTGCCGTGAGCTGCGGTGTAGCAGGTGGGAGGAGCTGTGCAGGTGGCAGAGGGAGCTGTGCAGTGAGGGGGTGTAGCAGGCGGGGAGCTGTGCAGTGAGCTGGGGTGTAGCAGGTGGGAGGGGCTGTGCAGTGAGATGGGGTGTAAAGGGCAGGGGGCTGTGCAGTGAGGGGTGTAGTAGGTGGTGGGGTCTGCCGTGAGCTGCGGTGTAGCAGGTGGGAGGAGCTGTGCAGTGGGCAGAGAGGGGCTGTGCAGTGAGGGGATGTAGCAGGCAGGAGAGGCTGTGCAGTGGCAGAGGGGGCTGTGCAGTGAGGGAGTGTAGCAGGTGGGAGGGGCTGTGCAGTGAGATGGGGTGTAGCAGACAAGGGGGCTGCGGAACGGTAGAGGGGGCTGTGCAGTGAGATGGGGTGTAGGAGGCAGGAGGAGCTGTACAGTGAGGGGGTGTAGCAGGCGGGGAGCTGTGCAGTGAGCTGGGGTGTAGCAGGTGGGAGGGGCTGTGCAGTGAGATGGGGTGTAATGGGCAGGAGGCTGTGCAGTGAGGGGGTGTAGCAGGCGGGAGGGGCTGTGCAGTGAGATGGGGTGTAACGGGCAGGGGGCTGTGCAGTGAGGGGTTGTAGTAGGTGGTGGGGTCTGCCGTGAGCTGCGGTGTAGCAGGTGGGAGGAGCTGTGCAGTGGGCAGAGAGGGGCTGTGCAGTGAGGGGATGTAGCAGGCAGGAGAGGCTGTGCAGTGGCAGAGGGGGCTGTGCAGTGAGGGAGTGTAGCAGGTGGGAGGGGCTGTGCAGTGAGATGGGGTGTAGCAGACAAGGGGGCTGCGGAACGGTAGAGGGGGCTGTGCAGTGAGATGGGGTGTAGGAGGCAGGAGGAGCTGTACAGTGAGGGGGTGTAGCAGGCGGGGAGCTGTGCAGTGAGCTGGGGTGTAGCAGGTGGGAGGGGCTGTGCAGTGAGATGGGGTGTAATGGGCAGGAGGCTGTGCAGTGAGGGGGTGTAGCAGGCGGGAGGGGCTGTGCAGTGAGATGGGGTGTAACGGGCAGGGGGCTGTGCAGTGAGGGGTTGTAGTAGGTGGTGGGGTCTGCCGTGAGCTGCGGTGTAGCAGGTGGGAGGAGCTGTGCAGTGGGCAGAGGGGGGCTGTGCAGTGAGGGGATGTAGCAGGCAGGAGAGGCTGTGCAGTGGCAGAGGGGGCTGTGCAGTGAGGGAGTGTAGCAGGCGGGAGGGGCTGTACAGTGAGATGGGGTGTAGCAGACAAGGGGGCTGCGGAACGGTAGAGGGGGCTGTGTAGTGAGATGGGGTGTAGGAGGCAGGAGGAGCTGTACAGTGAGGGGATGTAGCAGGCGGGGAGCTGTGCAGTGAGCTGGGGTGTAGCAGGCGGGAGGGGCTGTGCAGTGAGATGGGGTGTAACGGGCAGGGGGCTGTGCAGTGAGGGGTGTAGTAGGTGGTGGGGTCTGCCGTGAGCTGCGGTGTAGCAGGTGGGAGGAGCTGTGCAGTGGGCAGAGGGGGGCTGTGCAGTGAGGGGATGTAGCAGGCAGGAGAGGCTGTGCAGTGGCAGAGGGGGCTGTGCAGTGAGGGAGTGTAGCAGGCGGGAGGGGCTGTGCAGTGAGATGGGGTGGAGTAGGCGGGGGGCTGTGCAGTGAGAGGGTGTAGCAGGTGGGAGAGGCTGTGCAGTGAGCTGGGGTGTAGCAGGCGGGTGGGTCTGTGCTTTGAGGAGCTGTAGCAGGCGTGGGGGGGCGGGCTCTGCAGGCGGGGGAAGAATGCCAAGCACATACCCTTGGTAACAGGCCCAGCCCACACATTGTCATTAACCCCTTCCTGTGGTGGCTGTGGCCGAGGCTGTGTGTTCCATGTTCCGTGTTGCACACCTGGGACATGGGGCAGGGACTGGGGCTGCTGACTGATCCCTGGCTTCTCTGGTTCCCTTTCCCAGGAGGCTCTCTCCAAGATTCCCCTGGGATCTATCCCTGGTGCAGGAGCAGGGAGGTGCTCCTGGGGCGAGATCTTTGCCTGGGGAGCACCCTGCTGCCTGTCTCTGTCGGCCTCTTGTGAGATTCCAGGCTCCCATCCCGGGCCGGTGCAAGAAGCGATCGGGTTTTATTTGTTTTGGTTGGAACAAAGTCGCCTGGGCTGCAGTGGCCTTGGCTGGCTCGCTGCTCCCGTTCGCCACCAAAGCACCCTGGTGGGCACAGCCTAGCACTTGTTCCCGAGCCCCTCTGGGCCCATCTCCCCAACCCCGTGGCCCCTGGCTGTGGGGAGGGCTTGGCTCTGGGACATGCCCCTTCCCTCCCAGCTTTTCTCCCCTGCCCGGGGAGCTGGGGGTATGGCAGGGTGAGGAGGAAGGACATAGTGGTGCCATCTGCTGGGATCCCAGGGCGTGCTCTGATTGCCCCTGACCCAATCACAGCAGAGTGGCCTTTGCCTGGCAGACGGAGCCCAGCTCCCGGGTCTGTGGGGCCATGCTGGGCTCTCTGCGTGGGTGCCCCAGGGCTCACCTCCCTGTCCTTGACCTTAACCAGGTGTGACAGAATACAATGGCTGTGTTCACTTTGTACTAATGTCCATGCAAGGGACGCCTTGTGGTGGGTCAGTTCACAACTCATAATTTGCTGATCAATAATCCGATGCAATGTGCACGAGCGGTGTGACCTGTGACCTGCTAAACACAAGCTGAGCTCCCGGCTAGAAGCATGTTGTCCAGAGAAGTCTGGGGAGTGGTTGAACCAGTTCCTCGGAAACAAGAGCGAGCTGACGCCTCAGCCAGGTGTAAACAGGACCGATGGATCGCTACCTACTAGGTGGCCATTCTTTGGCAGGAGCAAAAAATCGACATTTTAGCAAAGAACCAGCATGAAGTTCCCACCCATACAGCCTGCCTGGTGCCTCGCTCCCATCGGGAAATGCTTCTCAAAGGGGGACAGGACTATAAAAGGAAGGGGCAGATCCCCCTCAGGCACCCCTCTCTCTTTCCCTGCCCATTGCATTCACTGCACCTGAAGCGACGAAGGTAGCGTTTGTTGGATCTGGAAGAGGGGTCCCATCCTGAAGAGGTTGGTCAGTCAGACTGCGGAAAGCACGTGGTGAGAAAACTTGGTTTTGAATCTAATAGACTGTTAAGTTGGGCACCAGAAGCGTTTTATCTTTATTTTTCTTGTAACTGTGTCTGACTTTTCTGCCTCATTGCTTGTACTCATTGAGAATCTCTCTTTGTACGTAATACACGTGTTTGATCTAATCCAGCATGTTCCAGTCGTGTCTGGGTAACTCCATTTGGGGTAACAACTCGGGTGCATATTCTTCCCTTAAAGGAATAACGGACTTAGTAGATTAGTACTGCCCAGCCAGGAGGGGGTTGGGCACCACAGAACATGCATTTCTGGGGGGAACTGTGGGACAGGGGGTGTGTTGGGGTCACTCTGTGAGAGCCCAGGTGTGGCTGGCTGCCTGCAGCACACGCAGACATGGCTGGGAGTGATTTCCACGCTGAAGGCTCCCTGTTGGAGGCGACAGGAGCAATACAGTGGAAAGGGCACCCCAGGGTGCAGGGCAGGGGTGACTCATTGGTCTGGCTGGCACCCTGGCATGTCACACCCCAATGGCTGGTTTTTGCAAGGGTCGGGGAATGTGACTGACCCTGATGCCCTATTGCTTGGGGGAGGGGAGAGACCGCAGGGCTTGGGTTCTGTGCCCATGTCAGCTGGACCCTCTGGGAGGAGCAGGGGCCTTGTGGGATGTGGCTGGGGTTGGGAGCTGGCTGCGGCTGGGCTGGGGTTGGGAGCTGGCTGCGGCTGGGCTGGGGTTGGGAGCTGCCTGCGGCTGGGCTGGGGTTGGGAGCTGCCTGCGGCCGGGCTGGGTTGGGAGCTGGCTGCGGCCGGGCTGGGTTGGGAGCTGGCTGCGGCTGGGCTGGGTTGGGAGCTGGCTGCGGCTGGGCTGGGTTGGGAGCTGGCTGCGGCTGGGCTGGGGTTGGGAGCTGCCTGCGGCTGGGCTGGGTTGGGAGCTGGCTGCGGCTGGGCTGGGTTGGGAGCTGGCTGCGGCTGGGCTGGGGTTGGGAGCTGCCTGCGGCTGGGCTGGGGTTGGGAGCTGCCTGCGGCTGGGCTGGGTTGGGAGCTGGCTGCGGCCGGGCTGGGGTTGGGAGCTGGCTGCGGCTGGGCTGGGTTGGGAGCTGGCTGCGGCTGGGCTGGGGTTGGGAGCTGGTTCCGGCCGGGCTGGGTTGGGAGCTGCCTGCGGCTGGGCTGGGTTGGGAGCTGGCTGCGGCTGGGCTGGGTTGGGAGCTGGCTGCAGCTGGGCTGGGTTGGGAGCTGGCTGCAGCTGGGCTGGGTTGGGAGCTGGCTGCAGCTGGGCTGGGGTTGGGAGCTGGCTGCGGCTGGGCTGGGTCGGGAGCTGGCTGCGGCTGGGCTGGGGTTGGGAGCTGGTTCCGGCTGGGCTGGGTTGGGAGCTGCCTGCGGCTGGGCTGGGTTGGGAGCTGGCTGCGGCCGGGCTGGGTTGGGAGCTGGCTGCGGCTGGGCTGGGGTTGGGAGCTGCCTGCGGCTGGGCTGGGTTGGGAGCTGCCTGCGGCTGGGCTGGGGTTGGGAGTTGGTTCCGGCTGGGCTGGGGTTGGGAGCTGCCTGCGGCTGGGCTGGGTTGGGAGCTGCCTGCGGCTGGGCTGGGGTTGGGAGCTGGCTGAGGCCGGCTGGGGTTGGGAGCTGCCTGCGGCCGGGCTGGGGTTGGGAGCTGGCTGCGGCCGGGCTGGGGTTGGGAGCTGCCTGCGGCTGGGCTGGGTTGGGAGCTGCCTGCGGCTGGGCTGGGTTGGGAGCTGCCTGCGGCTGGGCTGGGGTTGGGAGCTGGCTGCGGCTGGGCTGGGGTTGGGAGCTGCCTGCGGCTGGGCTGGGTTGGGAGCTGCCTGCGGCTGGGCTGGGTTGGGAGCTGGCTGCGGCTGGGCTGGGGTTGGGAGCTGCCTGCGGCTGGGCTGGGGTTGGGAGCTGGCTGAGGCTGGCTGGGGTTTTCACCTTCTTGTACCTCCCTGGGGACCTGGGCCGGAGTTAAAGCAGAGACCCAGAGCTGAGAGGCTGCGCTCAAAGCCCCAGCCGCTGGGCCTTGCTGACCCCCCCAGGAAGCGCAGGGAACTGTCCCCAAGGGCAGGAAGAGCTCTGGGCGCTTTAACACAGGCTTACAAATAGAACAAGCTCCTGCGCTGTGAGAGCGAGAGGCCAATGGGGGCCGGGCTCGGCCCACTGGGCCGAGCTGGGCAGGGCTCCCCGACACCACAGCACAGAGCGACGGGCTCTGGCATCCGCTTGGGCTTCCATGAACATGGGGAGAGAGGAGAGCCCGATGTGGGGTGCACAGGCAACTGTGTGCAGGACCTCTGGGAGTTCAGGCAAGCTTAGGGTTACCATTCGTCCGGATTCCCCCGGACATGTCCGGCTTTTTGAGCTAAAAATAGCGTCGGGGGGGGATTTGTAAATGTCCGGACTTCCCCCCCCCCATGCAGAGCGCGCGCGGCTAACAGGGCAGCTGGCCGGATGGTGTCACTTACATGGGGCTCTGACAGCCGGAGAGAGCCCGTCCTCCACTTCCCCCTCCTCCCCCCTGCAGCTGAGATCACTCTCTCCCTCCCTCCCTGCATTCGCAGATCGCCTCCGGCAGTCTGGAGCTCCTCCCCCGCCAGCCAGCCTGCCGGGAGAACGGCTCACAGAGACGTTAGCCGAAGGCCAATGACAAGGGAGCCAGGGGGTCGGAGAAGGGGTAGGGAGGTTCTGGAGGGGGCAGTCAAGAGACGGGGGGGGTCTGGAGTTCTGGGGGCGGGCTTTCTGGGGGTGGGGGTGTGGATAAGGTTTTGGGCAGTCAGGGTACAGGTAGGGGGTAGGGTCCTGGGGGGCATTTGCGGGGGGTAGTTAAGGGACAAGGAACAGGGAGGCTTAGGTAGGGGTGGGGTTTTGGAGGGCAGTTAAGAGCAGGGGTCCCAGGAGGGGGCAGTCAGGGGACAAGGAGCAGAGGGGTTTAGATGGGTCGGGAGTTGAGTTTAGATGGGGCGGGGCTGTCAGGGGGTGGGGAGTGGTTGGATGGGGCGTGGGAGTCCCAGGGGTCTGTCTGGGGGTGGGGGTGTGGATAAGGGTTGGGGCAGTCAGGGTACAAGTAGGGGGTAGATTCCTAGGGGGCCAGTTAGGATTGGGGGAGGGTCTCAGGAGGGGGCAGTCAGAGGACAAGAGGCAGGGAGGCTTAGGTAGGGGGTGGAGTCCTGGGGGGCAGTTAGGGGCAGGGGTCCCAGGAGGGGGCAGTCAGGGGGACAAGGAGCGGGTGGAGGGTTGGGGGTTCTGAGGGGGGAAAGTGGGAGGGGCAGGGGTGGGGCTAGGGCTGGATGGGGCAGGGCTAGGGCAGGACGGGGCCGGGGCTAGGGCGGGGCTCCTCCCGTCCTCTTTTTTGCTTGCTGAAATATGGTAACCCTAGTGCTGAGGCTCCAGGAAAAGAAGCCAGGGCCTGGTTCTCCTCTCGCTCCCCATTCACACCGGCATAATCCGATTGGTGTCACACCTGATTGACAGTGGGCTGAGTAAGGAGCACAGGACCATGCTGTCCACAGACACTCCTATCCTCCATCAGTCTCTATAGCACTAGGTGCCCAAGAGGCAGTGTGGTCTAGTGGGTGAGGCACTGGGCTGGGCGTGAGGAGACCCAGCTGTGCCACTGCGCTGCTGGATGCCCTTGGGCAACCTGGGGGTTGTAATGCCGTTCACTGACAATGGCCTGCTGCCCCCCTGTACCGACAGATGGCGTTGTGACCTGGCACACAGGGCGTCTGTTGCTGTGCCGTGGAACACAGGGGAGTCCACCAAGAACTTGACCCCTGGCAGCACTGGCTCACACATTGTGTGGGTCAGAAAGTGGGGAGACTTCCCAGCCAAGGGAGACCCAGGGTCCCTGCAGGAGGAGGGGGTGGGATGAGCGGGGACTGGAATTTACACCCCTCTCCAATATCTGAACTGCCGTCACTGCTAAAGGGGCATTTTGAGCTGAGGTGCCAGGCACAGACTGGCAGGTTGGTGTGACTCACACACCCAGGGGGCGTGTTGGCCTGGCAGGAGGGATGCTTACATGTGTACTTGGCATGTAGGACGAATGGGTATCAGAGGCGTGAGGGTCTATCCTATCCATGCATGTCTGGATCCTGCAGGTCAGCACTCTGGCTGCCAGATTTAACTGGGCCATGGCCCATGTATGAGCAATTCCCTGCATACATCCTACCCTGGAAACCCTAATGCCTGCAGTGTCACCTACCTCCCTGCCTTGTCCCCTGTGTGTTGCCAGCGTGAATACTGTGGCAGAGGGGAGAGTAGTCCACTGGCAGTAGGGGGGTGGCCTACTGGACAGCTATGAGACAAACATGTGCCACATGGCTAGCCAGTGTTGGTCTATAAGACCTTGCTACATGGAGTGTATGGGCTGTGGGTACAGACCCAAAGAGACTTGTAGAAAGCAGAGCCGGGGAGGGGATTCTGCTCTGCTTAAAAAGACTATAGAGACAAGGCAGGTGAGGGAATATCTTTTATTGGACCAACATCTGTTGGCAAGAGAGACAAGTTTTGGTGCTACACAGAGCTCTTCTTCGGGTCTGGGAAAGGTGCTCTGTACTAAATACAAGGTGGAACAGATGATTTAGCATAAGTAGTTAACACATTCACCCACCTAGTCTCGCACATATTCTAAGGGACCATTCAAGGTGAAGTGGCCCGTTACCACCTCTGCAGTCATGGGACAAACAAAGGGGGTTAGTGGGTTACAGATTGTTGTAATAAGCCATAAATCCAGTGTCATAGACTCAGACTTTAAGGTCAAAAGGGACCATTAAGATAATCTAGTCTGACCTCCTGCAGAACGCAGGCCACAGAATCTCACCCACCCACTCCTGTATCAAACCTGTGTCTGAGCCATTGAAGTCCTCAAATCATGGTTTAAAGACTTCAAGTTGCAGACAATCTTCCAGCAAGTGACTCATGCCCCACGCTGCAGAGGAAGGTAAAAAAACCCCAGAGCCTCTTTATTAAGATGGTGATTTTTGGTGTCTAGGAACCTTATGAATTTAAGCTCCCAGGCTCGTCTTTTGAAAGCGTCGTGCAGGTTTCCTTTGAGGTGGAGAACTGAGAGGTCAGATACAGAGTGGTCGTTTGGTGAAAAGTGTTTGCCCGCAGGTGATTGGGTGTTTTTGTTTTTTATCATTTTACTGTGCAAGTTCATTTGAGAGTGTAGTGATTGTTTGGTTTCACCCACATAGTTGTTGTTGGGCACTGGGTGAGGTACACCACATGTTGTGATAGGCATGTGTAGGACCCATGGATCTTGAAAGGTGTGTTGTGTGGGGTGTTGGTCATTGCAGCAGTGGAGCTATGTCTGCAGGTTTTACATCTGTTGTTCTGGCAGTTCTGGTGCCACTTTGAGTCTGTGTGTCCTAGTCCGTGAGGAGCTCGCTTCTGATGATGAGTTTGGAGAGGATGGGGGCCTTGTTTGAAGGCCAGAAGAGAGAGTTCAGGAAAGCTCTTTCAGGAGGTGGTCCCCATCGAGTATAGGTTGTAACTGTTGGATGATGTCCAACATGGGTTCCAGTGTGGGGTCATTCCTTGATGTGATCTGTTTCTCTGGTGGAGTGCCCTTGTTTGGTGAAGGCAGTTTTAAGTCTGTAGCCCAGACTTCATAGATTTCCACCACACCTTAATCCATTCTATAAGACCATGTTTTCAGTATATATACTTTGATCCTGCTTTGAGCAGGAGATTGGACTAGATGACCTCCTGAGGTCCCTTCCAACCCCGATATTCAATGATTCTAACTCCTTACATAATATCAGTACATACATCTCACAATGATATCAATAACCAATGTGACACTGGCTTTCTGTGGATACCTCTCATGACATTCTTGGGTGAATGAGAAGGTGCATACTGGCCTCAGGGTACACCTGTACCCCTCTGTACCTCCTTGTTGGTTGGCATTAACAGGTTCTCGGGTCACAATATGGAATGGGGCTGCTAGCTATACAGTGATACCTGGCATGTTTGCTGTCTGTGTGGAGGTGAAAAGGGAGCTACATGGGCTTTGGCCTGATTTCTTGCACATCACCTAGAGGCGGGAGATTTCAATCCTGGGTCCCATCCTTTGTTAAGGTGAATTCACTCTTTCAGTTCTGGTATTTTCTAATCTACCAGTCAAATGAATACTTAGGAAGATATGTGTGGGCCAAACCTGGCATGCACCCCTATTGATGGCAGCAGGAGATGGGCATCTGTCTTAGAGTCTGGCTCCGAAGAGCATTCAGGGTGTAATACCAGGTGGGGTCAGGATTTCAGCGGCCCCCAGAGCAAACTGAAAGTGGGGAATCTCCCAGCCCTGTTATTGTGGGGTGTGAATGTAAAAACATAAATATAAATACCTCCCCTCCCCCCCAATAACTGGCTGGATCTAAAGTATTTAAATCCTGACCTGGAAGAGGCCCCAGCAACAGGCAGTGATTAGCGTCAGCTGGGGTGGTGGATAGGCGGCCGGCACTGCTGTGCCCGGTGCAAAACGCAGCAACTATTCTGGGCCCTGATGGCCGCAGGCAGCTGCGCTGGGTCAGTTGAAGCACCAGACAGCAAAGCCTCTGGACGAAGGCAGGAGAGGAGGGGGGCAGCATCCTCTCTGCCCAAATGGAGTTTAGGGGTTTTCTCCCCTTCCCCTGGTTTGCCAAACCTCAGTTTCCTGCCACTAGTGGGGGCAGGAACACAAAGGGAGCTGGAATTAGGGTGACCAGATAGCAAGTGTGAAAAATCGGGACGGGGGTGAGGGGTAATAGGTGCCTATATAAGAGAAAGCCCCAAATATTGGGACTGTCCCTATAAAATCAGGACACCTGGTCACCCTAGCTCGAACCCATCAAGCACAGCCCTGGGCAAAACCAGGGCTCAGTTTGGGTTTCGATGGGAGCGAGGGGCCCCACTGATGGGAAACTGGCTGAAGTGGGGGAAAGGGGCTCTGCTGGGGGGCCTGGCTGCAGTGGACGTGAGGGGCCCAGATGGGAGAATTGGCCTCAGTGGGGCTGGGGGCAGCTAGGGGGACTAGCCGCAGTGGGGGTGAGGTGCCCAGCTGGGGGGACTGGCCACAGTGGGAGTGAGGGACCCAGCTGGGGGGACTGGCCAGAGTGGGGGTGTGGGACTCAGATGTCATATTCAACTGTACTTAATAAAGAGGGACAAGATCACGGTGGAATGGAGCAGACGGGGCCGGGCTCAGGAGGAAGACAGAGGCTACTTCTGGGGGGATTCTGCACCAAAATTTTAAAAATGCTGTGCCAAAATTTTAAAAATTCTGCATATTTTATTTGTCAAAATGACACAATATAATCACTTTAGTTTCAATTATTTTGGTAATTTATTTCAAAATACCTGTCAACAAGTATGTCAACAAAATGCAGACAACAGCAAAAAAGATTCTTCCAGGAGTAGAGAATTAAAGAAACCTCTATGATGACCCAGTTCCAGTTGAGGGGTGCTGGAAGGAGTTGTGTGGGGCCCCCCCAGAGCCCAGACACCTGCACTCCCGTCCCCAGAGACGAGCCACACTGCACCCCCTGGCCCAGACACCAGCACCGCCTTCCCGCAGAGCCCAGCCGCAGGGCACTCCCTGCCCAGAGACCAACACCCCCTCCCCGCAGAGCCCAGCCGCAGGGCACTCCCTGCCCAGAGACCAACACCGCCTCCCCGCAGAGCCCAGCCGCAGGGCACTCCCTGCCCAGAGACGAACACCCCCTCCCCGCAGAGCCCAGTCGCGGGGCACTCCCTGCCCAGAGACGAACACCCCCTCCCCGCAGAGCCCAGCCGCAGGGCACTCCCTGCCCATAGACCAACACCCCCTCCCCGCAGAGCCCAGCCGCAGGGCATTCCCTGCCCAGAGACCAACACCCCCTCCCCGCAGAGCCCAGCCGCGGGGCACTCCCTGCCCAGAGACCAACACCCCCTCCCCGCAGAGCCCAGCCGCGGGGCATTCCCTGCCCAGAGACCAACACCCCCTCCCCGCAGAGCCCAGTCGCGGGGCACTCCCTGCCCAGAGACCAACACCGCCTCCCCGAAGAGCCCAGTCGCGGGGCACTCCCTGCCCAGAGACCAACACCCCCTCCCCGCAGAGCCCAGTCGCGGGGCACTCCCTGGCACAGACACTGGCACCCCCAGAGCCTTTACTCCCCACAGCTTCTTTACTGTCCCACCGGGGACATGGTGTGGTGCAGCCGTGTCCTTCCTCAGCCTTTGCCAGAGCTGGCTGCATCTCCAAGGCCCTCTCCATCCCTGGGAGAATGAGCATCAAAGTGCTCCACTCTGCAGAGTCCAGCGGCCCCTAGTGGCAGTTAGAAATTCTGCAGTGGCAACTATCAGGGGGTAGCCGTGTTAGTCTGTATTTTGAAGTGAGGTTTTTACTCACGAAAGCTTATGCCCAAATAAATCTGTTAGTCTTTAAGGTGCCACCAGACTCCTTGTTGTTTTTGCAGTGGCAACGGAATTCTGCAAAATTGTGCATTGTGTGGCGGCGCAGAATTCCCTCAAGGAGTAAGAGGCTGTGCGTGAGCAGGAGCAGCAGGTGTGGAGGTGACCTGGGAGTTGGCTGTGGAAGGAATGCTAGCTGGGTACAGAGTTATTGGGAGGCTATGGATGCAAATCACATGCAGATCAGCAAGCCACTTAGTGAGAGAGTGGGGGGCTTCTCTTAATAGAGTATTAAACTGGTTTGCTCCGTTTTCCCTCTTAACAACAGGGGATACGTGAATTAGAGATTCTCACCCAATAGCAGTATTGCCAACCTCAAGAGATCAAGAATCATAGAAGATCAGGGTTGGAGGAGACCTCAGGAGGTCATCTAGTCCAACCCCCTGCTCAAAGCAGGACCATGACTCACATCCTCTAAAATCATGTGATTGGCCCCACAATCAGTGAGATTTTTTTTAAAAAAAATCATCAAACTCTGTTTTTCAATCTGTCTTTTCGCTTTCGAACTCTCCTCTGCTTGTGTGTGTGTGTGTGTGTGTGTGTGTGTGTGTGTGTGTGTGTGTGTGTGTGAGAGAGAGAGAGAGAGATAATGTCCGGTTGACAAGTCAACCTTTAATGAACACGTGCCTCTCTCTGGCTGCTTGAATGGAAGCTGCAAGTAGACAGACATACTTCAGGAGAATTCAAAAGGAGAAGATGCAGAAGATGTTGTATTTGGGCTAGTCCTCAGTACCAAGAGATTCATTTCAATATAATAGTCGTGCTTCTGGTAATGGTATCTCCTTATGAGGATGGAGCCCCTCAAAAGTATCCATTCCAAAATGGAGAGCTACCGTAGAGGGAAGGCATCCATGCTGGTTGGAAAAAGGGGAGAATGTATGGGAAGTTCTTGTACACAGGTGTTGCCTGCCCAGAACTGGGCCCGAGATGGCAAACAGGGGGTTCGTTGCCCGGTGTGCTTGGCACCAATAAAGACACCGAGGGGAGAAAGCAAGCCAAGTTTATTTCAGAGCTCTGAAATGGCACTAGGAGACCGGCATGTCTCAAATCTAGTGCAACAAATACAAACAAATTTTACCTTTTATACTTCAAACTGTTTGCATACATCTCTTTGTCTGGCTGTTCCCCCTTACCCCTCTCTTCCAGACAACTGTTACAATAAGCTCTACATAAGCTTGTGAGAAAACTTTCTCAGTCTTTGCGACCTTGAGTTAGACGCCTGCAAACTAACTACCCCTCCTTTCCCTCGCTTCTTATCTCTATTATTTCTGCTAGTGTGAGTGAAACTGCAGCCATCTGTTAAAAAGCTGACATTACATTTCTGCTTCAGCCTACTTCAGAGCATGTAAGCAGTTAGCACAGAAGTAGGTGAGAGTTCCCAAGATGGAGTCACTGTGGTTCAGGTAGGCCCAGAGCAAAAGAGCTTCATCAGCACTTTTGGCCTTCCGCTCTCCCGAGTTACCTGGTAGCTATGCCTAGTGGACCCCAACACAGGTATAACCCTAAGTACTCAGTGGAGAGCTCTGTCCTGTGACAAAGTTACAATATGATAGAAAAACCTAATTCACACACATTTAGAAATAGACTGAACAAGGCCTATAACATGGAGCCGGCAAATGAGCAATGAACAGCTGAGAAACACAAAGCATTCTCTCTGTGCAGCACGTTTTCCAATGATTTTTGAATAATGAGGTGAGCTGTAAAGATCTTGACACGTAAGAAGATCTTTACAACAGCAAGCCCCTTTCAGAGCTTTTCTTAGCTCAGTGCAGTAGTTACAGTCATAATCCCTGAATATGATTTTTAAAAAAAAATAATCAATTCAGTCACATTCAAAGCATTTCAACAATAAATTAAACCGTCTTCTGTTGTTGTATAATTTTGATAACTACATACGTATGTACATGATCCAGTAATTACAATGAATAATTTGGTTTTTAATTAATAATTGTCCAAATAACTATAAATAAATAATTTTTTATTTTAAATAGACTTCTCTTTCGCAGCCTCCCCATCCCCCCATCAGTTCAGGCCCCCCATCAGTCCCCAACCCCTCAATCCAGCCCCCGGAGCCTCACCTCTGCTCCCCCTAGGTTTCCTCGCCCCCCTTTCCCAGGCCTGGGGGTTGTAGTGGGGTCCCCTCTCATCTCCCCTTTCCCAGGCTGGGGGGTTAGGGATGGCTCCCTCTGTCCCTTTCCAGGCCAGGTGCTGGAGGGGAAAAGAGCAGAGGTCCTGCCCTGTCCATGTTTTTCACAGGATGGGAGGAGGGAATGGAGCCAGTGCTGGCTCTGCCGGCTTCCAGCAGGACCAAACTTCGCAAGGGGGCTGTAGCTTCTTGCATCAATTGACAAGCTGGTGCCTGCAGCTGGCCCTGTCTAGGGGGGAGGGGGAAGAGCGAGGGCACGGCAGGCTCAGGGGAGGGGGCAGGAAGGGGTGAAGTGGGGGCAGGGCCTATGGCAGAGCCAGGGGTTGAGCAGTGAGCACCCCCCGGCACATTGGAAAGTTGGTGCTGGTAGCTCCAGCCCCGGAGTCGGTGCCTATACAAGGAGCCACATGTTAACTTCTGAAGAGCCGCATGTGGCTCCGGAGCCACAGGTTGGCCACCCCTGATCTAGATAGTCCCAGTGCTAGTGCCCCTCGCGGAGATATAACCCACCAAGACCCAGCATGCGTCAATCCCACCATAGTCTGTTGTGAAAGGAGCTGGTGGGGGTCACCCCAGTGTCTAGGAGCCAGATGCCCCCATCGTGAGACCATCTCCCAAGGAGATGAACTGCGGGGACTCAGCCTTCCCCAATCCCTCTGGGGCAGTGTGAGGGGGCCTGGAGCTGCTGCTGCCTGTAATGGGATTGAGAGATTTCAGTCACCAGGGCTTTCCTTCTCACACCCCTCCCTCCTGGGACATATAGGGACACATGCTGGGGAGGAAGGATGGCCTAGTGGTTGACACCAGTGAGAGCTGGGCCCAGGTCCCTCCCTCTCTTCCCTGTCATGTGCTGCGGTGGCGAAGCGGTTCAATGTGTCTGTGAGACGCTGTGCTGCCAGTTAGGAGGGGAGGGGAGTGTGACCTGTTACCCTTCTCTCTCTCTCTTAGGGTGACCAGACCACAGGGATGAAATATCGGGACGCGGGGGGGGAGGGGGGGGGGCGGAGCAAAAAAAAAAATGGCGGCGGAGCCAAAAAAAAAAAAAAAAAAAGCAGTTTCGCAGGGGCGGGGGGGCATTAGCAGGCCCCAGCCGCGCCGGGCGCACGTGCTGCCCACCCCAGGGCAAAAGCTGGCCCCGATGCAGAAGGGGCTAGGGATAAAGAGGGCAGGGGGGGGGACAAGAAACAAAGTCCGGGGCTGGCCACGGCGCGGGCGTGCAAGGGGCCAGGGCTGGCACAGCCGAGCCACAGCAGCGGCCGGTCACCTGTGGGGCTCCAGGCTGGGCAACGGGCAGGAGCCAGGGCTTTTCCCAGCCCTGCAGAGCCTCCTGCCCCCCAGCCTGCCGTGGGCACATGCAGCGCGTCCCGCCGCCGGCAGGGAGCCCCACGCCTCTCCCGCTCGGCTGCGCTCCAGCGGCTCCTTCCAGGCGGGGCGAGCCGCTGGAGCGCAGCCAAGCAAGAGAGGCGCGGGGCTCCCTGTCAGCAGCGGGGAAGTTTATGGGGACCCCGGCTGGCCCCTCGCCCCTGTCCGCCGGCCTCCCTGCCTGGGACAAGTCTCGCCCCCGCAGCCTCTCTTCGCCGCGTGTCTCCGGCGGCCCACGCTGCCCACCCGGGCCAGAGCCAGCCCCGGCTGCTGCCTCCACAGCAGCGGCCGGTCTCCTGAGGGGCTCCCCGGGGCTCCAGGCTGGGCAACGGGCAGGAGCCAGGGCTTTTCCCAGCCCTGCAGAGCCTCCCGCTCCCCAGCCCGCCGTAGGCACATGCGGCGCGTCCCGCCGCCGGCATGGGAGCCCCGCGCCTCTCCCACTCGGCTGCGCTCCAGCGGCTCCTTCCCGGCGGGGCCGCGGCAACTTTCCCTTCCCCTCCCAGGCTCCTGGTAGTTGCCCGACCCTCCTCCTAACCTCCTCCCTCCATTGAGAGATCCAATGGGGGAAGGAGGGGGCGGAGTCGGGGTTGGGGGGGCGTGAGCGCCGGAGCAGAGGGCAAATTTCCTTCTTTGTCCCGCGTCCCGACCGAACATCGGTCGGGACGCGGGACAAAGAAGGAAATATCGGGACTGTCCCGATAAAATCGGGACGTCTGGTCACCCTACTCTCTCTCTCTCAGCTGCAGTCCTGCAGGTGGTCCTGAACTCCATCATCAAGGCCATGGTGCCCCTGCTCCACATCGCCCTACTGGTCCTCTTCATGATCATCATCTACGCCATCGTCGGACAGGAGCTGTTCAAGGGAAAGTTGCACAAGACTTGCTACTACATCGGGACAGGTCTGGAACGTGGGCGACCCTCCCACCAGCCGGGGGGGCCATGCCATAACCCTCCCAGCCACACCATATAGCCATATAACCATATGACGTGGCTGGGAGGTGTATGCCATATCTGGGGGCGTTATATGACTACATGGCATGGCGGGGAGGTGTATGGCATGGCTGGGAGGTGTATGGCATGGCTGGGGGCATTATAAGGCTATATGGCATGATGGAGAGGTATATGGCATATCTGGGGGCATTATATGGCTATATGGTGTGGCTGGGAGGGTTATGGCATGGCTGGGGGAGTTATATGGCTATATGGTATGGCGGGGAGGGTTATGGCATGGCTGGGGGCATTATATGGCTATATGGCATGGCTGGGAGGTGTATGGCATGGCTGGGGGCGTTATATGGCTATATGGCATGGCTGGGAAGGTTATGGCATGGCTGGGGGCATTATATGGCTATATGGTGTGGCTAGGAGGTATATTGCACTGCGCCAGAGCCCTCCTCTGGGTGGGGCTGGGGGCTAAGGCACAAGCAGCAGCAGGAGTGTAGTTATCCTTCTCCTCTGCTCAGCCTGACTTCTGTGCTTCGGTTTCACCCTCAGATATCATTGCCAAAGGGGAAATGGAGAAGCCATCCCCGTGCACCACCACCGGCCACGGGTATCACTGCACCCTCAACGGCACTGAGTGCAGGAGTGGGTGGCCAGGGCCCAACAACAGCATCCCCCATTTTGATAATTTTGGCTTCGCCATGCTGACTGTGTACCAGTGCATCACCATGGAGGGCTGGACGGAAGTCCTCTACTGGGTAGGTGAATGCCTGAGCCCGCTGGCTGCGAGGGAGGAGACGCCGGCACGCTCTTTGAACAAGAACATGGTACTAAGCGGGTTGGGCTGGCCAGGCTTCCCAAATGGTGGGGATCCTTCCAGGGCAGCGAGCCCCGCAGACTCTGCAGCTACTGGATGATGTATCCACTGAGCAATGAGCTCCCAGGGAGAAGGTGGCACCCGCCGGTGCAGCAGAGTGTTTGAACCCTGCCTAGCCAAGAGAGTCCCTGTCCAAGTACCGCTGAGACTCTCAAACGAACCCCACCCTTGCCTTAAAAGACAGGAGCCTGGTGGGAGCGAGTCCTCGGACGGCTCCTCAGCTCTGGAGCTCAGGTATAAGCGACCATAAACTTGCCCTCCAAGCCACGAAGAATGGTAGGGGAGGAAGGATGGTGTGACGGCTCAGGGACAGGCTGGGAATTGCAGAGCTGAGTTCCAGTCCCGCCTCTGCCTCTGGAAAGCGCTTGGTGTGTTACCCTTCTGGGCATCCTTTGTTCCCAGGAGTGTGGGCTGAGGGCAGCTTGAGACACAGGTTGCTGGGCCAGTGTCTGATATTGTATCTGGTGGCTTTTAATAATACCACCACCTAGCTCTTATACAGTGCTTTTCACCATTAGATCTTAAAGCATTTCACCGTCATTAACCCCCCCTGCCCCACTCACCCCCCGGGAGGCAGGCAGGACAGTGCTATTATCTCCATTGCACAGATGGGGAGCTGAGACCCAGAGGCTAAGTGACTTGCTCAAGGTCACACAAGGAGTCTGTGGCAGAGTAGGGAGTTGGGTCTTCAAAGCCTTAAACTAGTGCCCTAACCACTGGGTTCCTGGGAGGAAGGCTGGTCAATGAGTAGGGACAAGTCTGAAACCCGGGAGACCCAGGTTCAATTCCCTGCTCTGCCACAGACTCCCATTGTGACCGTGGGCAAGTCTCTTAGTCGCTCTGTGTCTCAGTTCCCCATGCGTAAAGACTGTGAGGTGCTCAGCTACTCCAGTAATGGGCTTACCTGAGCCAGGTGGATTTGGTTCTCCCCCTGGATCTTCATCTGCCTCTGTCCTGCTCAGGTGAACGACGCCATCGGGAACGAGTGGCCCTGGATCTATTTCGTCAGCCTCATTCTGCAGGGCTCTTTCTTCGTTCTCAACCTGGTGCTGGGCGTGCTCAGCGGGTAAGGCGTGTGGACTGCATGGTGCCGCTCTCCTTTCTATCTGTCCCAGCAGGGGTCTGCCCTGAGGGAGGGGCCGGGCCCTTATTGAGTTTGGGATATGAACAGAAAGTCTGAAGGGGTTTTTTAACCTTTTTCTTCCCTTCTTCCTTGGTACCTTGGCTATCAAAGCTATCAAGCCTTGTCTTCCCTTTTCTCTTGGCGAACTCTTTGGATGACTCAGGAATGTGGAGCAGGGGCGCTATCAGCCCTTAATTGAAGGGACAGGATGGTGGAATTCTTAACACAGAGAGCTTTTCTCCCCAGTCTTAACAAAACCAGACAATGAACACATTGTAATTATTCAGTTGTATTGTGGTAGCACCTAGCAGCCCCCATTCTGGCCCAGGACCCCATGGTGCTAGGTGCTGTGCAAACACAGAACAAAAAGACAGTCCCTGCCCCAACAGCAGTTTTAAATAGTCCCTGTAAAATTCCCTTCCCTTCTCAGTTAACCAGGTGTCACTTCCTTGGTCCCTGCAGTGTCACAATCTTACTAGTCCTCGAGTCTTCCAGCGTAGCCAAGACATGAATTAAAGCAAACGGGTAAAATACCACTGAAAACAAATCCACCCGTCCTTTCCAGGCCTGCTTTATCCCTCAGAAGGGAGCAAAAAAAGGCCAAGCCCAATGTTTTTCCCCCTTGACAGGTCACCTTTACTATGGAGAATGTGGGGAAATGGGCACAGCTGGCAATCTCTCTGCACCCTCCAGCTGCGTGAGCTTCCCCTTTAGCTCTGACACTCTGTTATGATTTTCTCAAGGCTTTCCAGTATCGGATACTCCTGTGTGCCTCAACAGCAGCAGTGGGGACAGCCATTAGTGCTCCTAATGTTAACCTGCCCTCTTTACAATCTAGCTGTAGTAGTTGGTTCTGTGGTGTCCTGTGGCAAGGAGTTCCACAGGATGATAAAAAAATGGGGAATAGGGTGGGGGTCTGGGACACAGAACTCTGGGGCTCTAATCTGACACTGACTCACCGCTATCAGCCCCCAGCTGATCAGGCTGTCCTGTGAGTGGTGGGGCAAACCACACTCTGAGTAGTTACCTGCGGCCCTGCTGGAAGGAGGGCGTGGAGAGTGCAGGGTCTGAGCCCTCCTGCCACGAGACAAACCAGCAGCTCAGCCTGTCCTTTGGGACCCAGCGAGGCTCCTCACAGCTACCCGGAGCAGGAGCAGGAGCCCGCTCTGCCAGAGGGGTCCCAGAGACACAACAGAGCTGGGAGCTGAGAATGCCACAGGATTCATGAACCTCACTTCCCTAGGTTGGGATATTTGGTGGCAATAATGAAAATGGGGGGAAGCTGGGCATGGGGTTCACCTGGCTCTCCAGATCTATCTAGGTAGGTACTTATCTGCCCTCATCACCATAACATCAGAGCAACGGATTCCTCCTCACGCCCCCTGTGCGGCAGGGCAGCATCCTTATTCCTGTTTCATGCATGGGGAACGGAGACACGGAGGGGCTAAGTGCCAGGCCCATGGTTGCACAAGACATCTGTGGCAAAGCCAGGAACTGAGTACTAGGATGTGTTTCCTAATGGAGAGCACACTTGAATGGGAATCAGGAGACGTGGCTTCTACTCCCAGCTCTGCCACTGGCCTGCTGGGAGACCTGGGGCAAGTCATGTCCCTGGCCAGTGCCTCAGTTTCCCCACCTGTGAGATGGGGACAAGGAACATGGCCTCTTTTGCAAAGCACTTTGAGATCTACTGATGAAAAACTCCACAGAAGAGCTAGGCATTATTCTTATCATCTCCTGTCTAACACCTGGTCCCAGGACCACACGGGAGACATTTGGCCAAGCAGAGATGAGATGATGGAGTGTCCCCCTCCAACTGAGCAAGGCATTCCCCTCATCACCCTGCCCCCCATTTTTGCTTGTGCGCCCCAGTGGCACCCCTTGACGTAAGCAGCCTGTGTGCCTCTCCTCACGCTAGATACTGGACCTCTCTGAGCAACCTGGTGGCATCCCTGCTAAACTCGGTCCGCTCCATCGCCTCCCTGCTCTTCCTCCGCTTCCTCTTCATCATCATCATCATCTTCTCCCTGCTGGGGATGCAGCTCTTCGGTGGGAAGTTCGACTTTGAAGACATGGAGTTGCGGCGCAGCACCTTCGATAACTTCCCCCAGGCGCTTATCAGTGTCTTCCAGGTACGGGGCATGGGGTGCAGTGGGCATCAATCCCGCTGGTCTAACGCATAGAGGAGGGGCTGAAGTCAGGATACCTGGGTTCTTTTTTGGGCTCTGGGGGACAGTGTGACTTAGTGGTTAGAGCAGGGAACAAGGAGTCAGGACTTCTGGGTTCTGTTCTTTCTGGTCCAGTGGAATGGTTCTACTTGACCTGTTCTTTCACTCACCCTGTCTCCCAGATCCTGACCGGAGAAGATTGGAATTCAATCATGTACAATGGGATCATGGCTTATAAAGGGCCCTCCTTCCCCGGCGTGCTGGTATGCATTTACTTCATCATCCTCTTTGTCTGCGGGAACTGTATCCTCTTTCTAGCCAGTTGGGGAGTAACAGCTGGGCGTTTTCTTGTCTTATCTAGCACAGTCACATCTAGGTTCAAGTACACATCGGGGAAGAGCTATGGGGCTGGGTATGGTATGTTCAGACATCATAGTACCAGGAGTGAGGGAAATGATGCAACAGGAGTGGGGGTTAAAAGGGATGAAAAAATCCGTTGGGACACCAACAGAGATTCACTGGTGACAGCCAAGAGGCAGCTGTCATGGGTACACAGAGGGCTCGTTGCTGAACCTGGGGTTCTCCCCACCTGCCTGCGTACATTGCTTAGTGTCATCACACAGGCTCTCGCTAAGCCTGGGCCATGGAAGGGACTCATTCCTTACATATGAGCATGCTCCCTAAGCTCCTTAGCCCCACCCCCTCTCAGATATCTGCTCAATGTCTTCCTGGCCATCGCTGTGGACAATCTGGCCGAGGCCGAGAACCTGACGTCGGCCCAGAAAGCCAAAGCCGAGGAGAAGAAGCGGAGGAAAATGTCCAGGTCGGTGCTGCTCTCTGCTGCTTAAAAGCGGGAACCCCCAAGGGCCCAGGGCTTGCAAATCAATGTGAGCTGCTGGTCTTGGGCATCATCTCAGCAGCATTCATTGCATCTCTGCCATGGCCTCACTCCTCACCTCTCTTTTGTGGTTCCCCCGTCCAGAAGTTACCCAGAGAAATCTGAGGAGGAAAAGCTCCTGCTGGCCAAGAAGCTGGAGCAGAAAGCCAAGGCTGAAGGAATCCCCACCACAGCCAAGGTCAGTGCCGCGACCCCTCTGAGCTCGTCTGAACAAATGTCTAGGGGAACTTTCCCTGGCAGTTGAGGAGTACGGTACCCAGCAGTAATGTCTTCCCATTATTTGTCCTGTCGTGCATGAAAGGTGGATGGCCATGCCAGGAGGGAGGGAGATTTCCCCAGGGCCCACGGAATGACTGGGGACAAAATCCTGAGCTTCAGCAGACGCATCTCCGGAGACTTGTAGCAAGACGTCCATTCTGTATGCCCTGTAGGCCCGGATCATTCCTCTGACAAGCGAGCCTGCTTTCCCTGTCCCCTCCCAAAAAGCGTGGAGGGGGGACGGGGAGTGGGACTCAGTGGGTACAGGCCCAGGATCAAAGGTCCCGTATCAAAGGACTGTCTCGGTGGAGTTTCCACTCAAGATCTTTCTACACACACGTGTTCACAGACACACACACATATAGGGCCCATCAGAGGCCCTTGTCCAACTGGCCAGTGATCCTGGCTCCCCTGCCCCTTGTTATTTATTATTAATTATTTCTATTATGGTAGCGCCTAGGAGCAGTGGCAGATTAGCCACTGGGCCTGGGGCCCCAGCCAACTGGGGGGGCCCCCGGAAAAAAATCTGCTGGCAGCAGCGAAAGCCTGGAGCTGCGGCCGCCGGGCGGGTGAGGCTGGAAAGCCCCCACGCACTGACCCTGTTCCGTGGCAGAAGTGTTGGGCAGGGGAAGCCCCCTCCACAGCAGCCAGACCCTGGTCCCACAGAGAAGCACGGGGGTGGCAGGGGAAGCCTCAGCATCCAGACCCTGGGACTGAAGGAGCTCTCACACCCTGCTGTGGCCCCAGGGCCGTGGCACGGGACAGAGCTTCTTGGTCTTGGGGTGCAGTGGGGGGGGGCAGAAAGGAGCAAAAGGGGTTGTGGGGCTGCAGTGGGGGGGCAGAATGAGGAGGACCCTGGGTGGAACAGGGGCGGGCCCCAGGGGAAGGGGCAGAAAGGGGTGGGGCTGTGGGTGGGGCCACAGGTGGAAGGGGTGGGGAGGGGCCCCCCACTTGCTCTGGCCCAAGACCCCAGGGAACCTTAATCCGCTTCTGCCTAGGAGCCTCCGTCGTGGGTCAGAGCCCCATTGTGCCAGGCACTGTACAAACACAGAACAAACAGATGGCTCCTGCCCCAGTGGGAGATCGGGGGAGCTCTCCCTGCCTCTCGCCTGCAGCATTGTCCCGCTGGCCTGCGGAAGGCTGGCTCGCAGAGCCCTGGCAGTGCCACGGGTGGTGTTTCCGGGATGCTCAGTTAGTCGCCTCTCTCTCTCCTTCTCAGTTAAAAGTGGACGAGTTTGAATCAAACGTGAATGAGATCAAAGACCCCTACCCTTCTGCTGACTTCCCAGGTAAGGCTCTGGCTTGATCCTTGCCTCCAGCCGGAGAGACTGAGGGAGCGATGGAAAGGGTTGGGGTGGCTTGCAGAGAGAAATCCCATTGGAGGGCTCTGGTCCCAAGAGTGCAGCTCAGCTAGTGGCTTATTATGATGCAGAAAGCCACATGGTTTGTTTCCAGCAGACGCCGAGCTGGAATAAACTCTGTGCAGTTCTCTGCAGCACTTGGTCTGTGTATGAGGGTAGGGGCATGATCAGGGAGTTCTACCTCTCTCTGGGGAGGATACCAGACTCTGCACATGCCTCTTCCATTGCTTGTGGGGTGTTACTTGCCTCACTGACGGGTGAGTCCTGCTGGCCACTAGGGGGTGCACTAGGCGACATAAGATGGGGGACCCCCCCACACACACACTGAGAACAATGGGAGCTGGGTTTGGCCTGGTGGATTTGAAGTCAGGACGTCGGGGGATACCCCAGGGTTTTGTCCTATGGGTCTCTAATGGCAAGCAGCATCTTGCTCCACAGCGGGAGTGTGAGTACCCCCAGGGGCTGTGGGGTGCGAGAGGAGCCACAGCCCTTCGTCTAACTGTGGTGGCCACAATCTCTCTGCCCAGCATAAAAGGAAACATGGCCAGATGTCAGGTTCCTGATCCCTGCATGGAGGGTCAGAGCTGTTTTGCT
>NW_027052951.1:0-90000 GCF_011386835.1 Chrysemys picta bellii
AACCTCCTCCCCCAGAGCCTGTCTCCAGCCCAGGGCCGGCCCCAGGGAGCCGGGCAGCGGAGGAGCCAGGGCTGGGCAGGGGCGAGGGTGGGGTCAGTGCAGGGAACTCGTCGCTGTGGCCGGTGGATCTGGCCCTGCAGGGGGCCGTCTTCCTGGTGGACACCTAGGGCTCCCTGGACCTGAAGCGCTGCATGGAGACCAGCATCAAGCTCTCCGTGTTGGGCATATTGCTCAGCTCCTACTGGGTGGGGGAGCCGTGCTGCGGGGGACGGGACTGAGGGCTCTGCAGGGGGTGCCGTGCTGTGGGGAGCGGGGTGAAGGGGCCAGATGTGGTCTCAAAAAGTGATCACGATACAGACAGACAAAGAGAAATGCCATCCGGTTGTCTTTTAGGCCTTTTACTTCACTTAGCCAATTAACTAACTTGTATAATTGGTTATTTAATATTCATTAATAGCTGCCAGTTATTGATTATTTGTGAGTCACTACTGGCTATTAGCTGTTTGTTATTGCGTACCCACCATTAGTTGTCAGTTGATTTCATAGTGACCATGTGGGGAGATGGAAAATAAAAGTTTTGTTGAAAAATGGAAAGCTGACAAAATCAGAATGTTTTCATGCCAATTTCCACTTTCAAAGAACAGCCAAATGTTAGCATTTCTTGGGTTTCTCTCTGCACGTTTTTGGGTTCCCCTCATTGTTTCTCAGGTTTCGATCTATGATTTTCAGCCTTTGGTTTTCAGTTCTCGTTCATTGTGTTTTGGTTCATGCTTGTCAGTTTTGTGGCTTTAGTTATCACCACTCCCATTTCATTTATTGGGTTTCATTCTTTGATTGTCAGATTTTGATCTCACTGGTTTGAGGGGAGCGGTTCATTATTGGTTTTCTGCTTTTTGTTTATTGGTTACAAGATTTCAGTGTTTGTTTACAGAGCTTCATTTATTAGTGTCTCTCTACTGATTACCGGCTTTTAATTTTTCTTGATATATTTGGAGTGTTTAAACTTTTTTTTCATTTCTGCTGTTCACTTATTGCTTCTTTATGCTATTGGTTTCTGTCTTTGACTATTCATTTTCTAACTTTGACTTGGTTTTGTGACCTTGATCTGGTTTTCATACTTCAATTATTGGTTTTCTGGTTTGGCTATTGGTTTTCTGATTTTCATTACTACTTTTCTGGCTTTGATGATTGGACTTCTGCATTCAGTTATTGCTTTTCTGATATTGATTACTGGTTTTCTGTCTTTCACTTTGGGGTACAGTATTTTGACTTTGATATCTGGTTTTCTGACTTGCATTGCTGGTTTTGACTCTTTGACTACTGGTTTTCTTATTTCAAATACTTATTTTTTATTGTTGGCTTTCAGACGTTAATTCCCCATAAGTTGCTTTGATTACTGTTTTTCTGACTTTGATAAATGCTGGTTTTCTATTTTTGACCATTGGTTTCTGGCATTAATTATTAGTGTGTTGATTTTGTTAAGTGATTGTGTGATTTATTTCACTGCTTTTCTGGTTTCAATCATTGGTTTTCTGATTCCAATGACTAGTTTTCTTCTTTTCATTATTTCTTTTTGGTCTCCAATTGTTGGCTTGATGAGTTTGATTTTTGGCTTTCTGTGTCTTCTGTGACTGCTTTTCTAGAACCAACTATTGGGTTTTCTGAATTCAGTTATTGCTTTTATATCTTTGATTACTGGTGTTGAGTTATTGTTGTTTGAAATGATGTTTTCTCTCTTCATTTTGTCAATTTTTCTCTCTTCAATGATCAGTTTCCACTGAATGTTGTCTGGGATCCCTTTAGTTTCAGTGGCATTTATTTCACTCATTTATTTTGCATTGCCAATCTTGATTGGTCACATGTGCGGGGATGGTTTGTTCAAGATGGAAAAATGTTGCCCTCTCTCTCTCTCTCTCTCTTTCTGCATCTCAGATGTTTATTCAGGTTGCGAAGGAGGTTGGAGGGACCTGCAATCTGGCCCCAATCCAGGTGGATCCTTGTTTCCCATCACCCCCCATATGAGGATATAATGCTTGTTCCACCCCCCACCAGTCCTGTTATCCCACCTGATTCTTACTATTCCTATTTACTGTCTCTATTGCCAGAGCACCTCAGAGCCCCCGTCCTAGACCCAGACCCCATTGTGTCAGATGCTGGACAAAGAAACAGCCAGTCCATTGTTCTCCCTCCACGCCCACGTCATGTCCAGGGTCTCAGTGTCCGTGGCTGGGTTGGACAACAGCTTCCAGCTCTGGTCTCCTCTCTGTGCCCCCAGCCCCAGTGTGACCCTTCTCCTGTGCTCTCTGTTGCAGCGCCTGGACCTGTTGGTGCGAGATTGGCAGCTCTCTGGAGCCTACGGCGCGGACGCGGGGCAGGAGTATCTTGGAGAAATCACACAGGTAATGATCAGATACCACGTGTGTTCATGGAAACAGCAAACTTTGGGGCGGAGCTGAACGTTTCCACAGCGGGTCTGATTCCCTGCTGACGGCCACAAATGTTGCTTTGACTCCCGCAGGACCTGGAGGTCTCTGCTGAGCAGCCCCTGGTGTTGGAAGCCCTGAGGGCGAGCGGCACCCGGTGCTATCTATTGCCCCACCCTGGCACTCAGTTCACCAGGAGCAGGGCAGGGACGCCAGATGGTAAGAGACCCTCATCTTCTCCCCTCTCAGGAAGCAGTGGCCATTGGGATTGGGGCCGGGGTCTTTGGCCTGATTGGGGGTGTTGGGCACTGGCCGTGGGCCTGGTTTGGACAGAAGATGGCCCAGAACAAGACAGGCACCAACACCCCAGGTCAGGGGAATGAGCTGGAGAGGAGGGCAGGGGGTTCAGATTTGGAGCCCCTGCTGCGGGGGGCAGAGAGTGGGAAGAAACCATCACACCTCACTCTGGGTAAGGGTCTGTCCCAGCCGTCAGCACTGGGAACCTCTGTATGCAGGGGATAGATAGATATGAGGATGTTTGGGGATAGATAAAAACAAACTTACAACAGGTAATTTTGCGAGATTACAAAAGGACACAGAGGTTGACTGATTTACAGCCGGGTCACCGAGATCAGAATCCAGCCCAGATCCCATCGACCTCAGTAGATAAATAACATGGGCGTAGATCCTGTGCTCCGAGCCACCCCCTGCATCCCTCGGTCACAAGTTTTTTTGGTTTTCATTTTCAACAAGTGGAAGAAAAATTGATTTTCATACTTTATGTCTGTTTTAAATATTTTCTCCTCCCCTGATTCAGTGCGTGTGTAGAGGGGACAATTTGGGGGCATTTCCTCTCATTTCCCCACTGATTTTAAAACAATCCTGAGAGGTTAGGGAGGTTAGAACACCCCCAAATCCCAAACCAACAGTTTCAGTTTATTCTCACCCCAGATCCTCCTGCCATTAGCCAGTTGCAGTAGGCCAGGAGGGGGCACCACCACAGCCCCTGCAAAATGTCCTGATTGGGGCTCCCTGACCCCAGCCCCTGAGAGATAAGGGAACCCCCAGAGACCCAGCCGGAGAACCAGCCCCCTCCACAGGGGTGATGCTAATGTGGCCCTTGCTGTGATGTTGGGGGACTTCAACTATCCGGATATATGTTGGGAAAATAACACAGCGGGGCACAGACTATCCAACAAATTCTTGGACTGCATTGGAGACAACTTTTTATTCCAGAAGGTTGAAAAAGCTACTGGGGGGAAGCTGTTCTAGACTTGATTTTAACAAATAGGGAGGAACTCGTTGAGAATTTGAAAGTAGAAGGCAACCTGGGTGAAAGTGATCATGAAATCATAGAGTTTGCAATTCTAAGGAAGGGTAGAAGGGAGAACAGCAAAATAGAGACAATGGATTTCAGGAAGGCAGATTTTGGTAAGCTCAGAGAGCTGATAGGTAAGGTCCCATGGGAATCAAGACTGAGGGGAAAAACAACTGAGGAGAGTTGGCAGTTTTTCAAAGGGACACTATTAAGGGCCCAAAAGCAAGCTATTCCGCTGGTTAGGAAAGATAGAAAATGTGGCAAAAGACCACCTTGGCCTAACCACGAGATCTTGCATGATCTAAAAAATAAAAAGGAGTCATATAAAAAATGGAAACTAAAACAGATTACAAAGGATGAATATAGGCAAACAACACACAAACAAATTGCAGGGGCAAGATTAGAAAGGCAAAGGCACAAAATGAGCTCAAACTAGCTACGGGAATAAAGGGAAACAAGAAGACTTTTTATCAATACATTAGAAGCAAGAGGAAAACCAAAGACAGGGTAGGCCCACTGCTTAGTGAAGAGGGAGAAACAGTAACAGGAAACTTGGAAATGGCAGAGATGCTTAATGACTTCTTTGTTTCGGTCTTCACCGAGAAGTCTGAAGGAATGCCTAACATAGTGAATGCTAATGGGAAGGGGGTAGGTTTAGCAGATAAAATAAACAAAGAACAAGTTAAAAATCACTTAGAAAAGTTAGATGCCTGCAAGTCACCAGGGCCTGATGAAATGCATCCTAGAATACTCAAGGAGCTAATAGAGGAGGTATCTGAGCCTCTAGCTATTATCTTTGGAAAATCATGGGAGACGGGAGAGATTCCAGAAGACTGGAAAAGGGCAAATATAGTGCCCATCTATAAAAAGGGAAATAAAAACAACCCAGGAAACTACAGACCAGTTAGTTTAACTTCTGTGCCAGGGAAGATAATGGAGCAAGTAATTAAGGAAATCATCTGCAAACACTAGAAAGGTGGTAAGCTGATAGGGAACAGCCAGCATGGATTTGTGAAGAACAAATCATGCCAAACCAATCTGATAACTTTCTTTGATAGGATAACGAGCCTTGTGGATAAGGGTGAAGCTGTGGATGTGGTATACCTAGACTTTAGTAAGGCATTTGATACAGTCTCGCATGATATTCTTATCGATAAACTAGGCAAATACAATTTAGATGGGGCTACTATAAGGTGGGTGCATAACTGGCTGGATAACCGTACTCAGAGAGTTGTTATTAATGGTTCCCAATCCTGCTGGAAAGGCATAACGAGTGGGGTACCGCAGGGGTCTGTTTTGGGACCGGCGCTGTTCAATATCTTCATCAATGACTTAGATATTGGCATAGAAAGTACGCTTATTAAGTTTGCGGATGATACCAAACTGGGAGGGATTGCAACTGCTTTGGAGGACAGGGTCATAATTCAAAATGATCTGGACAAATTGGAGAAATGGGCTGAGGTAAACAGGATGAAGTTTAACAAAGACAAATGCAAAGTGCTCCACCTAGGAAGGAAAAATCAGTTTCACACATACAGAATGGGAAGAGACTGTCTAGGAAGGAGTACGGCAGAAAGGGATCTAGGGGTTATAGTGGACCACAAGCTAAATATGAGTCAACAGTGTGATGCTGTTGCAAAAAAAGCAAACATGATTCTGGGATGTATTAACAGGTGTGTTGTGAGCAAGACACGAGAAGTCATTCTTCCGCTCTACTCTGCTCTGGTTAGGCCTCAGCTGGAGTATTGTGTCCAGTTCTGGGCACCGCATTTTAAAAAAGATGTGGAGAAATTGGAGCGGGTCCAGAGAAGAGCAACAAGAATGATTAAAGGTCTTGAGAACATGACCTATGAAGGAAGGCTGAAAGAATTGGGTTTGTTTAGTTTGGAAAAGAGAAGACTGAGAGGGGACATGATAGCAATTTTCAGGTATTTAAAAGGCTGTCATAAGGAGGAGGGAGAAAACTTGTTCACCTTAGCCTCTAAGGATAGAACCAGAAGCAATGGGTTTAAACTGCAGCAAGGGAGGTCTAGGTTGGACATTAGGAAAAAGTTCCTAACTGTTAGGGTGGTTAAACACTGGAATAAATTGCCTAGGGAGGTTGTGGAATCTCCGTCTCTGGAGATATTTAAGAGTAGGTTAGATAAATGTCTATCAGGGATGATCTAGACAGTATTTGGTCCTGCCATGCGGGCAGGGGACTGGACTCGATGACCTCTCGAGGTCCCTTCCAGTCCTAGAATCTATGAATCTATGAATCTATGAATCATTAGGGGGCTGTCCCTGGCTCTGGGGGAATGTGGGGGGTCAGGGGGCAGTGGGGAGATGACAGTAGCGAGCAGAGCCCTGGAGGAATGTGGAAATGGTGAGTGGGGGGAGAGGGGTTCCCAGTTCAGAGATGGTTCCATCCCCATCCCCCACCCTTTTTCCCATCCCACCACAGATGGCAGCGATGATGGAGGAGGAAAACAGAAAAGCAGTAGAAGGCTCCAGGAGGAAATATGAACAATTTGTGCAGCTGTTGGTGATCACAGAAGGGCTGCGGGTCGGGAGTGAGGGTCACCGGCAGAGCTGGGGTGGCGGAGGGGCAGGGATGGGATAGCAGGGGGCTGTGGTGGTTTGGAATTGAAGGGGCTGTGGGTGCATGACATAGTGGTGCCCCCTGTGGCTGGGAAACACTAGAACCCGTCCCTAATGGCCAATCTCTCCCGCTCCCCACAGGACCGTAGCCACCAGAGCATGCGCCGCTGCCTGAGTGTGAAGCCTGCGGAAATGCAGCGATGCCTGGAGGGGAAACGCCAGGAGCTGCTGGAGCGCTGCCGGGGGGAGCTGCGGGGTGAGGACCCCCAGAAACAGGCGGCCCTGGAGGAGCTGAAGCAGGAGCTGGACAAGCAGATGGACGAGTTCCTGACGGCCTACGGGCAGCGCTTTAAAGTGAAGAAGGCCGAATGGTTGGGCCTGGCCATGGGTCGGGGGGTGGTTCCTGGCAGTGGTGGGTGCGGCTATCGGAGTAGGCATCAGGGCGAGTGTAGTTGTAGTGGAGCTGGAGGAAGCAGTGGCCATTGGGGTTCTGGCTGGGGGCTTTGGCCTGATGCGGGGGAGGGTTCGGCAGCTGGGTGGGCCCCAGTTTGGATGGTAGGTGGCCTCGAGCAAGACAGGCACCAACACCCTAGGTCAGGGGGATGAGCGGGAGAGCAGGGCAGGGTGTTCAGATCAGGAGCCCCTTCTGTGGAGGGACACACAGCGGGAAGGAACCATCACACCTCACTCGGGTAAAGGGTCTGTCCCAGCCCTCAGCACTGGGAACCTCTGTATGCAAGGGGATAGATAGGTAGATTGATAGATAGATAGATGGGGCGTGTGGGGATAGATAGATAGATAGATGGGGCGTGTGGGGATAGATAGATAGATAGATAGTGTTGGAGAATAACAGAGTTCTCACTTTTTGTTTGGGTACAGCAAGTCAGATACTTGATTTTCTCTAACAATTGCGTAGAGGGAGAGAGCTAAACAGGTCTCTCTAGTGGTAAACAGTTACAGCAAACCTTTATACCTTTCATTACAGACAATAATAAGCAACAGCTGCATTTTGTTTATACATAGGCCATCTTGATATCTTATTTTTCTCACTTGTTTTGACTCTAGTCTACATACAATATTTTCTACACATTATCTACACAAGATCGCAACAACTTCTCACACAGTTCTTTCCCACTCGCCTCACACAATCCTCGCGTCTACAAATCTCGCGTTATTAGGGTTACAGTTAGCCTGACTCTTGCTAACAAACTGTCATGCTTTGCAATCCCCTTCCTGTCAGTTTTTTCTCTGCTTCCACAACCCCCACTTTTGTACTACTAGTACAACCAATATTTTTCAATTTTTATTTGCATTAAGTTTTGGAATTTAGATTTTACATTGGATGCTTTAATCTTAGAGGGTTTGATTGGATGTAATGATAATGCATGATGAGCATGGACATGAAAGGTATTATTATTATTATGTTTTCTACAATAATAATAACATACTTTTACACTTGCTAACAACAATGCAAGCAATAACATTTTTATAGCGAGAATATGATGGGGTTGTTGTACATTTTTAGTTATAAAACATAATATATTATATTTAGTACATAAGGTGGACATTTTATAAGCTGTATGAAAGACATACTTTTTAACTTGATATATATTTTGAAGCATGTGAATTTGCTTCTGTACTTTAGAGATTTTTTGAACCTTTGGTAACAGTGAAAGCAAATTTTGAAATTGATTTTGGTATTAAACTAGTTTAATTAAAGGGTCTTTGGAACTTAAGGGCTATTTGCAAAACTTTATTTGCAGGCCAGTAGATAATATGATTGCTGCAGTGGTAGTGAGATTAAAATATATGTCGTGCAATGTGGTGGCATTAATATACACACAGTTATTATTAGCTTGGAAAAGTAAATGTTTTGTTAGGGTAGTTTTTTGTTTTTTATTTTTTTAGCAAACGTAATTATGAACAGTGACAACTTTTTTTGGTTTTAGTTTACGTATACACTGAAGCTGTGGGGGTTTTAACGGCCAAAATGTCCATTGACTTTCTAACTTTATTTAAATGTCAGGTGTAATTTTAGGAGCACTGACTAAAAAAAGTTTAATTTTTTAGATGTTTTGGTGAATTACCCAATTCCACATGCATTTTTTTCATGGACCCGGCAGGATTCGGTATGTGGGAGCCCACACCCCCCTAACCGGTTCATATGCTTGGAAGGAGCACTGAGAACGTCCGCACTTTCACCCAGAAAGTCTCCAAGTATGTTTTTATGGCCACAGATTAGATGGTACTTCTGATGTGTCTGTAAGGGCAGTGGGCCAAGCCTGATGCTCAAGATCATTTTGAATGGCCATTAGCTGGTTATTTAGGAAATTCTGAATTTTTGAACTTGCTAGATTTTACTGCAATGCCTTTTTAGCCTTAGTGATATTTAATATATCACTTTTAGACTCCGCACCCGAGACTCATGGAGTCTCTTTGTCGCTTTCTTTTACCAATAGACAAATTGCTCCCACTGAGTATCAGAGGCTTTTGGCGAAGCCAGGGTTTTTCTGAGATATGTAAGTTTATTTAAATTGAAGGTACCTTCTAGTGGCCATTGTTTAGATGGATTTGCACGCGTGTAAAGATTTCAATTCTCTAAATACCTGCAGGTTTTCGGACCATAATGTACGTACATGAAATAAGCTGGGGTACCCTTAGGGGGTGAGAGGGAATGCTTAGACTGTTCCCCACCCATTTTTTAATTACACACACAGGGAGGATGCCCTGTCCGCGCTAGCGGCTCAGAAATTAAGGATCACTCCTGTGACATAGTGGGTTATGGGAGCTAAGGCGCATGGGAGTTTTGAAAAACTGCTGGATTTAATAACTTTGGAACAGTTCTTAGACATTGTGCCTGACAATGTGAGAGCAGCTGTGTGTGACAGGGACCCTGAGTCAGTCCTACGGGCAGCAGAGATTGCGGATGCCCATACCCAAAACAGGGCTCGAGAAGGGTGTAAAACCCCGGGGAAAACTGATCACCATTCTCCCCAGTTCAAGAGGAGGGAAGGATTTAAAAATAAACCTGACTCTTCTAAAAGAGTTCAAGGGGGCCCAGAGGGTAGGAACTCACATCCCAGGACGGAACAGGTTACATGCTATCGCTGTGGTATGCTGGGCCACATGAGACCAGACTGCCCGACACTGAAGGGCAGCCCAAAACCAGCAACCCCAAATGCCACAGCCAATGCTAACCCTGTTGTTGTAAACTCACAGGCAAGCCACACAGAGCCCAGCATTGGTGCCCTGTGTGCAAATGCTGTTTCTGTGGTCTCTGAAGAATTTGACCTTAAAACTCACATTAAAGCTAAATATGGGGGAAATAACGCAGAGTTTATTAGCAGTGCCGAAGTGAATGGAGTGAGGTGTATGGCATGGAGGGACACCGCAGCAGATATTACTCTGGTTAAAGCAAGTCTTGTCAGGAAGGAAGATTATTTGCCAGGTGAAGATGTAACTGTTGTAGCCTTATCCAAGTATTTTGTCGGGGTGCCTTTGGCTAAAATCCACCTGAAATGGAAGGGATTGGAGGGCACCATGGTTGTGGGAGTAAAAGACATAATCCCTAAGGATATTATGATTGGAAATGATATTAAAGCTATGGTCAGTCAAGTTAATACAAACCAGGCACAAGAGAGGATTGATCCTAAGGTTATGCCTATGGAGGGTTTCTCCAAAAGTTTGTCTTTGGAAAGTAGCTGTTTGGCTGTGAATGAAGTTTCTGAATGTCTATCTAATGTCTCAGAAGTAAACCTGGAATTAGATCAAGCGAAGGGAGAGGAGAACAAGGAGATTTTGGATGAGCCTAGGCAGTCTTGTGAGCTGATGGCTTTATCTAGTCAGCAGTTTGGGAAGGCAAGGAGAGTGGAAGATGAGTGTCCCTATACCTTATCTGTTTCCTGTGCGAAGAATAGTGACAGTGAAGGAAATGTGCCTGTGTCTGTCAGGGGTATTGACTTGCCTATGGAGGAAGCTACCCCAGTCTCCAAGCAGTTGTCTGTGAACAGCCGGGTGTGCTGGGACAAGGGAAATGAAATCCCAAACTGTATGTCTAGTAAAGGAAAATGCGTCGCCAACTCTTTTTTGTCTGTGGAGCAGACAGAAGGTGCCTTTCGGCCTGTGATGGTTGAGAGTAATTTAGTTGTCTCAGAGTTGGTTCTGGATTTAACTAAAGCCCAGGAAGGGAATGGTCCTAAGTTTGCATCTGCTGGGGAGAATGGCACCGTAACTAGGTTGCATCCAGTTAGTGTCTTAGCAAAATCCCAGAGACCAGACAATTCTGGTGCTTGTATTTGGCCTGTTGCTCATGTGTGGTTGGAGAAGGGTGTAACAACTCTGTCTGATCAGGGTGATACCCTAGCCAGGGCACAAGGAGAGCAGAAAGGTAATTTGGTTGTGGTACCTACGGACAGTTTAACAACTTGTAGCAAAAAGGAAAAAATTCCTAAGCTTGTGTGTGGCAAAGAGAAGGGAAATATTTCTAACCTTTTATCAAGGAAGTCTATGGGTTCGCCTGAAAGGGGATTGTGTAGAGATCTGCCTGATGGGCCAAAGGTGATCCTGAATGTAAGTAAGACCCAGACAGAGTCTGTTGTTGCTCAGGAAAGTGTTCCTTTAGAGCAAGCCCTAGGTGAAGAGGGTAAGGGCAGAATTTCTGTGAGGGGTGAATTGCTGCTTAGAAAAGCTCCTGGAGAAAGGAATCCTCATGGTATTCGGTGCAAGCAGTTCCCTGCAACTGAAGGGTGTGAGAGTGATTTAATCAAGGAAGTTTCAGTTCCTAGCAGCCAAAAATTGTCTGTTGTGAATGGATCCACTGACTTTCCTTTTAAAAGATCCAGTGTGGGTAGCTTTGAGAAGGTCTCAGAGGAAGTAAAAGTTGTTAAGGAATTGAGGCAGCCCTATAACCAAGTGCCTGTGTGGGGCCAACCTGTTGGGGAGACAATGGTGTTGGAACAGGAATGTCTCCTTTCTGATTCTTTAAATGAGCAGTTTGTGCTTCAGGGTTTGAGGACAGATTTGGTTACTGATGTGTCAGAGCAGAGCAGTTTTATGGCTGAATGCTTGAGGATGCGGGGGAGAGCGAGCAAAGTCTCACCCGCAGACTCTTTGGATTTGTGTGGTATCTCTTTAAGGCAGAGTCCAGCCTTGGAAATGATAGCAGTTAAGGATGTGAAAACTGGTGGACTGGCTGTGGTCTGGGGTAGTGCAAATTACTTGCCTGGCTGGGAAAGGGAGGACTTGCTAATAGCTGTTAGCACAGAGGGCCCACCCCATCAGCCAGTGAATTCTGTTAAGCAAGAGAAATCAGGGTTTGATCCTGCAGGACAAGGAGGAAAGAGAAAACTGAATTTTGCAAAGGGAAGCCACAGGTTAACCCTAAAATGCCCAAACTCCAATGGTATTGAGCCAAAGGTGTGGCATGACAAACATGATTGTAGATGGACACTTGCAATGAACTTGTTGTTATTGCTAAATTTTGTAATGAATGTGTTGCTATTGCCACAAACTGTAAAAATATACAATCTGCCTAATCTTTTGGAGAATCCCTTGAACATGTTAAAAGGAATACATGAGAACACACGTTATGTTAAAAGGCCTTGTTACACTGGGGTTTCACAGTTAATGCCTATAAACAATATGGGAACTTTTCACAAGGGAAAAGGCATTCCAGACCTAATGTGCTGTATGAAAAGGAAGACTGAGGCACACTACCATATTGCTTTCATGGCTAAATGCCAAGATTCCTGTACTATGAAGAACATTAATATCTGCATTTATTCGATGTTAATTGGGTTCCAAACATTTGCCCGAGCTTGTATGGATAAAGTAGCTGTTTTCTTTAGCTCTTGGCAAGATCACATGACACATACAGGAACCATGCTGCCAGAGCAGATCCAATCCACTATTGTTCTAACTAAGTTTTACCTTGAGTTTGTAAAGAGGTTCAATCATGTGGTTGAACATGATTTTGATAAACCATTTCTGTTACACACTGGTATGGCTCCTACCCCAATACTAGCTGTAGTGAGACAGAACCCAGGATGGGGAGCTCTTGGGATGCAGTCAGTGATGTTTGTGTCATCCCTTCCTGCATCAATTTTGCGTTGGGGGTGTGACGTTATTGACATAAACTGGGACCGTATAGATCATTGTTGCAACCAAGGTCCTGTAGTGGCACGCAAATCTTGTATAAAGGGGGTCAAATGGGGTGCCTAGGACAAGGTTATGGTTTACTGGTTATGATTATGCTGTCTATATGTGTGTATCAATTTTGTAGTTGAAGTTATAAATATTGGCTCTATACTGTCTGTATGGCAAACTTATGCTATGCTTCTGGGTGACATCCCAGACAAGCTGAGATTAGCTCTGCCTAGCCTGCTTGATGGCCCATTAAGGACCATCAGCTATACAATGGACCCATTGAGAGAAGGCAGATACGCCTTGTAACTCAGCAAAGTATGCAGGGACTGGCCCATGTGACTCCAGACTCCATTTTGCTGTAATTTTCCACAGTAAGAACAAAGAGGTGTTCTTACACCTGGAAGAGACTATATAAGGCTGATGCCTCATCTCCATCTGGTCTTCAATCCTGCTTCTTACTTCTGGAGGAACTTTGCTACAAACTGAAGCTCTGAACAAAGGACTCAGGACCCATCCCGGCTGGGGATGTATTCCAGAGACTTGATTTGAACCTGCAGTTTATTCCATCGCTGCTGCAAGCCTGAACCAAGAACTTTGCCATTACTGTATGTAATTGATTCCATTTAACCAATTCTAACTCTCATCTCTGTCTTTTTCCTTTTATGAATAAACCTTTAGATTTTAGATTCTAAAGGATTGGCAACAGCGTGATTTGTGGGTAAGATCTGATTTGTATATTGACCTGGGTCTGGGGCTTGGTCCTTTGGGATCAGGAGAACCTTTTTCTTTTACTGGGGTATTGGTTTTCATAACCATTTGTCCCCATAACGAGTGGCACTGGTGGTAATACTGGGAAACTGGAGTGTCTAAGGAGATTGCTTGTGAGACTTGCGGTTAGCCAGTGGGATGAGACCGAAGTTTTAGTCTGGCTGGTTTGGTTTGCCTTAGAGGTGGAAGAACCCCGGCCTTGGGCTGTAACTGCCCTGTTTGAGCAATTTGTCCTGAGTTGGCACTCTCGGTTGGGTCCCGCCAGAACCGCATTGTCACAACTCCCTAGAGAATACTCTCACAGGAGAGGCTAACGAGGATGACCACAACCCTCCTACACCTCCCTTCAGCAAAGAGCGTCGGCTAGTCTCAGAGAGACGGCGCCGCTCATTCTCTTTGCATCCAGCGAGATGATCAGACTGTCAGTGGCTCACACAGAGAGGAAAGGGGAGGGAAGATGGGTTCACACACTCCTAGACCCAGGTAGCTTCCTTGCCGGACGATGCCAGGCCGAGTCAGCCCACCGTGAGTCAGATCTCCTAAAAGATCCTCTAGTTACCGGGCTTGTGTTAGAGTAGTTCTGGTCACGAGCCAAAAGACTTCGCAGAGTACTCTGGGCATCTTCTGGTAACTCTCAATTCGCACTGGTGTTTACACACACACACACACACACACACACACACACACCCCCAAGGCCTCTATTTCCAAATACCACGATGCATCTGTACCTTATGTCCAGACTCAATACACTATGAGGCGGTAACAACCCCTCTTGAGGCGGTAACAACCCCTCAGCACAGGTGCATACCTATGCATTTTTTATATGCATATGGGGGCGGCCAAACTAACAGGTCCCAGAACCACATACAACTACCTTATTGGGGGCGGCAAAACAATGCCCCAGAACCGCTCTGCATCAGATCTTGCTGCACAGTCAATAAGTTCGGATGGCGTGAGCCCAACAGGGACAGACGGCTCCACGGACAGTCCTTCCTTGACACCCCAATAGAGATTTTAAAAGGTCTCTTACCTCTATTGTGGCGCCATGGGGTTCGAAGGGGAACGATCCGTAGCAGCTGCCGGTACCTCTGCAGGCGTTGTCATCCCGGACGAGCCCCCAAATTCATAGAATCATAGAATATCAGAGTTGGAAGGGACCTCAAGAGGTCATCTAGTCCAACCCCCTGCTCAAAGCAGGACCAATTCCCAGCTAAATCATCCCAGCCAGGGCTTTGTCAAGCTGGGCCTTAAAAACCTCCAAGGAAGGAGACTCCACCACCTCCCTAGGTAACGCATTCCAGTGTTTCACCACCCTCCTAGTGAAATAGTTTTTCCTGATTTCCAACCTGGACCTCCCCCACTGCAACTTGAGACCATTGCTCCTTGTTCTGTCGTCTGCCACCACTGAGAACAGCCGAGCTCCATCCTCTTTGGAACCCCCCTTCAGGTAGTTGAAGGCTGCTATCAAATCCCCCCTCATTCTTCTTTTCTGGAGACTAAACAATCCCAGTTCCCTCAGCCTCTCCTCATAAGTCATGTGCTCCAGACCCCTAATCATTTTTGTTGCCCTCCGCTGGACTCTTTCCAATTTTTCCACATCCTTCTTGTAGTGTGGGGCCCAAAACTGGACACAGTATTCCAGATGAGGCCTCACCAATGTCGAATAAAGGGGAACGATCACGTTCCTCGATCTGCTGGCAATGCCCCTACTTATACAGCCCAAAATGCCGTTAGCCTTCTTGGCAACAAGAGCACACTGTTGACTCATATCTAGCTTCTCGTCCACTGTGTCCCCTAGGTCCTTTTCTGCAGAACTGCTACCTAGCCATTCGGTCCCTAGTCTGTAGCAGTGCATGGGATTCTTCCGTCCTAAGTGCAGGACTCTGCACTTGTCCTTGTTGAACCTCATCAGGTTTTTTTCAGCCCAATCCTCTAATTTGTCTAGGTCCCTCTGTATCCGATCCCTACCCTCTAGTGTATCTACCATGCCTCCTAGTTTAGTGTCATCTGCAAACTTGCTGAGAGTGCAGTCCACACCATCCTCCAGATCATTAATAAAGATATTAAACAAAACCGGCCCCAGGACCGACCCTTGGGGCACTCCACTTGAAACCGGCTGCCAACTAGACATGGAGCCATTGATCACTACCCGTTGAGCCCGACGATCTAGCCAGCTTTCTATCCACCTTACAGTCCATTCATCCAGCCCATACTTCTTTAACTTGGCGGCAAGAATACTGTGGGAGACCGTATCAAAAGCTTTGCTAAAGTCAAGGAATAACACATCCACTGCTTTCCCCTCATCCACAGAGCCAGTTATCTCATCATAGAAGGCAATTAGGTTAGTCAGGCACGACTTCCCCTTCGTGAATCCATGCTGACTGTTCCTGATCACTTTCCTCTCCTCTAAATGTTTCATAATTGATTCCTTGAGGACCTGCTCCATGATTTTTCCAGGGACTGAGGTGAGGCTGACTGGCCTGTAGTTCCCCGGATCCTCCTTCTTCCCTTTTTTAAAGATGGGCACTACATTAGCCTTTTTCCAGTCATCTGGGACCTCCCCCGATCGCCATGAGTTTTCAAAAATAATGGCTAATGGCTCTGCAATCTCACCCGCCAACTCCTTTAGCACCCTCGGATGCAGCGCATCCGGCCCCATGGACTTGTGCACGTCCAGTTTTTCTAAATAGTCCCGAAACACTTCTTTCTCCACAGAGGGTTGGTCACCTTCTCCCCATGCTGTACTGCCCAGTGCAGCAATCTGGGAGCTGACCTTGTGCGTGAAGACAGAGGCAAAAAAATCATTGAGTACATTAGCTTTTTCCACATCCTCGGTCACTAGGTTGCCTCCCTTATTCAGTAAGGGGCCCACACTTTCCTTGATTTTCTTCTTGTTGCTAACATACCTGAAGAAACCCTTCTTGTTACTCTTAACATCTCTTGCTAACTGCAACTCCAAGTGTGATTTGGCCTTCCTGATTTCACTCCTGCACGCCTGAGCAATATTTTTATACTCCTCCCTGGTCATTTGTCCAATCTTCCACTTCTTGTAAGCTTCTTTTTTGCGTTTAAGATCAGCAAGGATTTCACTGTTTAGCCAAGCTGGTCGCCTGCCATATTTACTATTCTTTCTACACATCGGGATGGTTTGTTCCTGCAACCTCAATAAGGATTCTTTAAAATACAGCCAGCTCTCCCTGGACCCCTTTGCCCTTCATGTTATTCTCCCAGGGGATCCTGCCCATCTGTTCCCTGAGGGAGTCAAAGTCTGCTTTTCTGAAGTCCAGGGTCCGTATTCTGCTGCTCTCCTTTCTTCCTTGTGTCAGGATCCTGAACTCGACCATCTCATGGTCACTGCCTCCCAGGTTCCCATCCACTTTTGCTTCCCCTACTAGTTCTTCCCTGTTTGTGAGCAGCAGGTCAAGAAAAGCTTTGCCCCTAGTTGGTTCCTCCAGCACTTGCACCAGGAAATTGTCCCCTACACTTTCCAAAAATTTCCTGGATTGCCTGTGCACCGCTGTATTGCTCTCCCAGCGGATATCAGGGTGATTAAAGTCTCCCATGAGAACCAGGGCCTGCGATCTAGCAACTTCTGCTAGTTGCCAGAAGAAAGCCTCATCCACCTCATCCCCCTGGTCTGGTGGTCTATAGCAGACTCCAACCACGACATCACCCTTGTTGCTCCCACTTCTCAACTTTATCCAGAGACTCTCAGGTTTTTCTGTAGTTTCATACCGGAGCTCTGAGCAGTCATACTCCTCTCTTATATACAACGCAACTCCCCCACCTTTTCTGCCCTGCCTGTCCTTCCTGAACAGTTTATATCCATCCATGACAGTACTCCAGTCATGTGAGTTGTCCCACCAAGTCTCTGTTATTCCAATCACATCATAGTTCCCTGACTGTGCCAGGACTTCCAGTTCTCCCTGCTTGTTTCCCAGGCTTCTTGCATTTGTGTATAGGCACTTAAGATAACTCCTTGATCGTCCCTCTTTCTCAGCATGAGACAGGAGTCCTCCCCTGCGCTCTCCTGCTTGTGCTTCCTCCCAGGATCCCATTTCCCCACTTACCTCAGGGCTTTGGTCTCCTTCCCCCGGTGAACCTAGTTTAAAGCCCTCCTCACTAGGTTAGCCAGCCTGCTGGTGAAGATGCTCTTCCCTCTCTTCGTGGAGAGGGGGAGCCCGTCTCTGCCTAGCACTCCTTCTTCTTGGAACACCATCCCATGGTCGAAGAATCAAAGCCTTCTCTCCGACACCACCTGCGTAGCCATTCGTTGACTTCCACGATTCGACGGTCTCTACCCCGGCCTTTTCCTTGCACAGGGAGGATGGACGAGAACACCACTTGTGCCTCAAATCCTTTATCCTTCTTCCCAGAGCCACGTAGTCTGCAGTGATCCGCTCAAGGTCATTCTTGGCAGTATCATTGGTGCCCACGTGGAGAAGCAGGAAGGGGTAGCGATCCGAGGGCTTCATGAGTCTCGGCAGTCTCTCAGTCACATCGTGTATCCTAGCTCCTGGCAAGCAGCAGACCTCTCGGTTTTCCCGGTCGGGGCGGCAGATAGATGACTCAGTCCCCCCTGAGGAGGGAATCCCCGACCACCACCACCCTCCTCCTCCTCTTGGGAGTGGTGGTCGTGGAACCCCCATCCCTAGGACAGTGCATCTTTTGCCTTCCAATTGGTGGAGTCTCCTTCTGCTCCCTTCCCTCAGATGGGTCATCTAGTCCACTCTCCGCATTAGTACCTGTAGAGAGAACATGGAAACGATTGCTCACCTGTATCTCCATTGCTGGTGCATGGACGCTCCTCTTTCTCCTTCTGGAGGTCACATGCTGCCAAACCTCCTCACAATCCTTCTGTCCCTGCTGCGCCTGCTCTGAATCTTCAGAACATTGTGGCCGTAGAAGTATCTCCTGACGTCTGTCCAGGAAATCTTCATTTTCCCTTATGCAACACAGAGTCGACACTCGTTTCTCCAGCCCTCGAACCTTCTCTTCCAACATAGAGACCAGCTTGCACTTTGTACAGACAAAGTCGCTTCTGTCCTGTGGAAGAAAGACAAACATGGCACAACCTGTGCAGGTTACAACAGCTGATCGCTCACCTTCCATATCACCGTCCTCTTAAGAGCTTCCTCAACTGTTGCGGGAACTACTCAGAGAAACCTGCAGATGGAAGCCTCAGTGCGCTCTCCCCACACGAAATCCCAGGCAAACTCCCGCTGTTAGCCTCTGCTGTTCGCCGCTCAGCTGGTTCGCTGCTGACTGCCCTTATATACCAGTCAGGCCCACTCAAGGCCCACCAACACAGCCCCCCTAATGCAGCACTTAGCGTACCTCCTCTTGGACAGCTCCCAGGCAAACTCCCGCTGTTAGCCTCTGCTGTTCGCCGCTCAGCTGGTTCGCTGCTGACTGCCCTTATATACCAGTCAGGCCCACTCAAGGCCCACCAACACAGCCCCCCTAATGCAGCACTTAGCGTACCTCCTCTTGGACAGCTCCCAGGCAAACTCCCGCTGTTAGCCTCTGCTGTTCGCCGCTCAGCAGGTTCGCTGCTGACTGCCCTTATATACCAGTCAGGCCCACTCAAGGCCCACCTGGAACAAAGCACTCCCAATTCACACTTTTCAAACAAACAAGCAAGCAATCAAGCACACGGTCAAACTGACCAACTGTCCCAGCAGCAGGCACTCAGATACTCACCAACACAGCCCCCCTAATGCAGCACTTAGCGTACCTCCTCTTGGACAGCTCCCAGGCAAACTCCCGCTGTTAGCCTCTGCTGTTCGCCGCTCAGCTGGTTCGCTGCTGACTGCCCTTATATACCAGTCAGGCCCACTCGAGGCCCACCAACACAGCCCCCCTAATGCAGCACTTAGCGTACCTCCTCTTGGACAGCTCCCAGGCAAACTCCCGCTGTTAGCCTCTGCTGTTCGCCGCTCAGCAGGTTCGCTGCTGACTGCCCTTATATACCAGTCAGGCCCACTCAAGGCCCACCTGGAACAAAGCACTCCCAATTCACACTTTTCAAACAAACAAGCAAGCAATCAAGCACACGGTCAAACTGACCAACTGTCCCAGCAGCAGGCACTCAGATACTCACCAACACAGCCCCCCTAATGCAGCACTTAGCGTACCTCCTCTTGGACAGCTCCCAGGCAAACTCCCGCTGTTAGCCTCTGCTGTTCGCCGCTCAGCTGGTTCGCTGCTGACTGCCCTTATATACCAGTCAGGCCCACTCGAGGCCCACCAACACAGCCCCCCTAATGCAGCACTTAGCGTACCTCCTCTTGGACAGCTCCCAGGCAAACTCCCGCTGTTAGCCTCTGCTGTTCGCCGCTCAGCTGGTTCGCTGCTGACTGCCCTTATATACCAGTCAGGCCCACTCAAGGCCCACCAACACACCCCCCTAATGCAGCACTTAGCATACCTCCTCTCGGACAGCTCCCAGGCAAACTCCCGCTGTTAGCCTCTGCTGTTCGCCGCTCAGCTGGCGATTGTCGGAGAATTGTCGGAGAATAACAGAGTTCTCACTTTTTGTTTGGGTATAGCAAGTCAGATACTTTATTTTCTTTAACAATTGCATAGAGGGAAAGAGCTAAACAGGTCTCTCTACAGGTAAACAATTACAGCAAACCTTTATACCTTTCATTACAAACAATAATAAGCAACAGCTGCATTTTGTTTATACATAGGCCATTTTAATATCTTATTTTTCTCACTTGTTTTAACTCTAGTCTACATACAATATTTTCTACACATTATCTACACAAGGTCGCAACAACTTCTCACACAGTTCTTTCCCACTCGCCTCACACAATCCTCGCGTCTACAAATCTCACGTTATTAAAGTTACAGTTAGCCTAACTCTTGCTAACAAACTGTCATGCAGTGCAATCCCCTTCCTGTCAGTTCTTTCTCTGCTTCCACAATAGATAAGAAGGTTGTGTGGGGATAGATAGATAGATAGATAGATATGAGGGGGTGTAGGGGGATAGATGGATGGATAGATAGATAGATGATGAGGTGTGTGGGGATAGATAGATAGAGGGGGTGTGTGGGGATAGATAGATAGATCGATAGATAGAGGGGGTGTGTGGGGATAGATAGATAGATAAGATTAGATAGAGGTGGTGTATTGGGAAGAATGGGGAGAAGGTGAGTGTCCAAAAGGACACATAGGTTGATTGATTTACAGCGGGGTCACCGAGATCAGAATCCAGCCCTGACCCCATCGACATCAGTCAATAAATAACCCGGTCCTGGCCCCTGCACCCCGAGCTACCCCCTGCATCGCTCAGTGACAAATTTAATTGGCTTCCATTTTCAACAAGTAGGAGAAAAATTGATTTTCATATTTTGTGTTTGTTTTAAAGATTTTCTCCTCCCCTGATACAGTCCGTATGTGTAGAGGGGACAATTTTGGGTGATTCCCCTCATTTCCCCACTGATTTGAAAACAATACAAAGGGGTTAGGGAGGTCTGAAAGCCCAAATCCCAGTCCGACAGTTTTCAGTTCATTCTCAGCCCAGGTCCACCCGCCATTGGCCAATTGCACTAGGGGGCCAGGAGGGGGCACCACAAAGGGGGCACCAGTGGGGCACCAGTGGGGGGGTGACAGCAGCAAGCAGGATCCTGGAGGAATTAGGAGAAGGTGGTGAGTGGGGGAAGGGGGGCTCCCAGTTCAGAGGGGATCCCATCCCCACCCCTACCCTTTTCCCTCTCCCACCACAGATGGCGGAGATGGCAGAGATGAGAGAGAAGGCAAACAGAAAAGCAGTAGAAGCTGCCAGGAGGGAATATGAACAATTTGTGCAGCAGCTGGTGAGTGCAGAGGGGCTGCGGGTCGGGAGTGAGGGGCACCGACAGGACTGACGGGGGGCAGGGCTGGGCTAGCAGGGGGCTGTAGGTTGGAGTTGAGGGGGCTACAGGTGTGTGAGGCAGAAGTTCCCCCTGTGGCTGGGTAATGCTAGTTCCCGTCCCTCATGGACGATCTCGCCCCCCTCCCGGCAGGACCGTGGCCACCAGAGCATGAGCAGCTGTCTGAGAGTGAAGCCCCTGGAGATGAAGCGACGCCAGGAGGGGAAACGCCAGGAGCTGCTGGAGCGCTGCCGGGGGGAGCTGCGGGGCGAGGACCCCCAGAAACAGGCGGCCCTGGAGGAGCTGAAGCAGGAGCTGGACAAGCAGATGGACGAGTTCCTGTCGGACTACGGGCAGCGCTTTAAAGTGAAGAAGGCCGAGTGGTTGGGCCTGTACATTGGGCCATCGCCAGCTGCCAACTCGCGCCGGGCACGGGCTCCCCCCCACTGGCCCGCGCACCTGCCAATCAGCAAACGGCTCCGGCCCATTGGCTGCCCCTTCAGGAGATGGGACGGGGGAAGCAAGAGATTCTGGGACTTGTAGTTTTATGTACCCAGTGGAGGAGAAGGGGGAGCTGTGGCGCTTATGGGGGGGGTCTAGTGGTTGGACCAGAGCCCTGGGGTAGCAGGGGGCTCCGGGGGCTATTTAAAGTGCCGGGGCTCCAGCTACCTCTGCTGCCTCGGTCCTCTAAATAGCCGCGAGAGCCCCGCAGCTTCCCCAGGGCTCCGGCAGCTATTTAAAGGGCCAAGGTGGTAGAAGCAGGGGGGCCCCTGCCCTACCTGCAGCCAGCCCCTGCTGCACCCCCTGCCCTGCCTCCAGCCCCGCACCCCCTGCCCCCACCAGCCCGTCTCCAGCCAGCCCCTGCCTGCAGCCAGCCCCGCACCCGCTGCCTGCAGCCAGCCCCTGCTGCACCCCCTGCAACAGTGAGAATGATTCACCACAGGAACAAGCTACCAAGGAAAGTGGTGAATTCGCCCTCTCTTGCTGTCATTTAATGAAGACTAGATGCCTTTCTGGAATGTGTTTGCCCCCAAAGTAGCTATGGTGTCATACAGGAGGCCTGTGACATGCAGGGGGTCAGATTACATGCTCTAATGGTCTCTTCTGGCCATCAAGTCTACTAATTTCTGAAAAACTGAGTGTAGCATTGGGAGCAGCGTCTGAGGTTTTACTGTCTAGTCGGCTTGCTTCCTAGAATGAACACGCCTTGAGTGGGGTGATCCACAGGGAGTAGCTCAAAGCTCCCAGGTGCCTGGCCAGGGGCAGGACATTAGCACAGCAAGGGAGGGGCGTGGCAGTGACATCACAAAGGCCTTTTGCAGGACCTCAGACTATTGGTCAAAGGTGGTGACCTCACAGAGAGATGCTGACATCAGCCAGGCAGGACAGAGGCGAGTGGCCCGGGAAACCTCAGAGACTCCTGTGGCTTTGCTTCAGCAAGTCTCTGTCTCGAGGTCTCTCTTTGAGGACTGAGAGAACATTCGAGTTCACGCACGTGAGCGGCAGGAGGAACCTCTGTTGAGTTTTCTCCTTCCCTTTTAGTGATTTGTACTAGAAAGCAGACGTCCCTGTGTAGAAGGTAAGAGCCTCCTCGAGGTTTGAAACCTGTTCAGTCTGATCCATCGGGTGAGAGTTGAATTCTAGGCATGGAAAACACGAGCCTAAGGAGGCAGAATTTTATTCCGCACCTGGGATTTTGTCCCTTAGAATCACTGGGGACATTGGGGTTTGTCCTTTTTGTTTCACCTTTTCCTCCAGCCCTCCCTCCTTTCTTTTCTTCTCTTGCTTCTTTTGTCCTTTCCCCTGTTCCCCTCCCCAACACCAGGGTGTGTGTGTTTGTGTGTCGCGGGGGAGTGCTCTGCAGCTCCCACGGTGGGAGGTCCACCCGAAAATGTGGGGCTGAAATAGTGCCCCGGCAGTGATCCCCACCAGTAGCGTAGCTAAGGGCGGTGCAGGGGAAGCAGCCACTTCCCCTCAGCACATTTTCCAAAAGTGGCGCCTTAGTCAGGGGTTACCATGGCGCCAGCGGGCGGGGCCCACGCTCTGCTCTGAAGCTTGGCCTTCCCTGTCAGGCGCTGACCTCCTGCACGCAAATTCAAGATCCGATGGTTAGTTTGAAAATCAGGGCTCTTGGGTCCTATTCCCAACTCTGCCACTGACTGGCTGTGTGACCTAAGACAAGTCAATTCTCCTTTCTCAACCTTAGCTTCTCCCTCTTTCAAGTAGGGATAATAATGATCCGCTCCTACTTACCTCACAGTGGGTGGAGGATGGAGATCCATTGGAGAGTGTCACTAGGAGGAGTGCATAATATGAGGTGTCCTATCACATTTACTCAGATCAGAGTGTGACATAATAGAATAGCTGAAATAGTTGATTTTATTTGTATTTTTTTATTTTGAAATTGATAAGAGCAGCAACTACTTAGCTCAGACTGAAGCATCTTATCTAATTTTCGAGATCTAAGTGTCTCCTCTTGGTGTGCGAGGAGACAATTTAACACACTGTGACAAACAGGAGATGCTTTTGTTTTGCAAGAAAATCTTTTTGCAAAGAACTTTCATCCCACTTGTTATGAGTTCAAGAAACAAACTGGTTTAGTCTGAATGGGATTTTCTGACAGAAACGGTTTCAATGAAATTTCCCCACCATCTTGATTCCAGGGCTCTATCCCTGCCCAGGGGTGAAAGGAACTTAAAGGATTTACCATTACGCCGGAGTCCTGAGCGGGGGTGTAGCCTCAACCGGAAGAGGCGGGGCCTTTCAAGATTTAAAGGCCCAGGGGCTCCGGCTGTGGCTGGGAGCCCCAGGGCCTTTAAATCACCCCGGAGCTACCAGTTGCAGAGGCGGCTGGGAGCTGCGGGGTTCAAGGGCGAATTAAAGGGCCCGGGGCTCCAGCCACCGCGGAGCTCTGGGCCCTTTAAATCACCGCGGGAGACCGGCTGCCGGAGCTCCAGCGGCGCTTTAAAGGGCCCAGGGCTCCCCACAGCAGCTGGAGCCCTGGGCCCTTTAAATCTCCGCCGCGGAAGCCGGTCCAGTCCGGCATGGCGTACTGGCTCTTGCCGCTCCGCTGTACCGGACCGGGACTGGTTTACTTTCCCCTCTGCCGTGCTTCTGGGCGGTTTATTGTCCATTAGAACAGGAGTCAGGACTGGTGGCTTCTCTTTCTGGCTCTGCCACCGCCTTGCTGTCTAGGCGCGGTGCTCGGCAGGGGCTGGGGCCGGGGGCGCGGGGCCGGGGGCTGGCGCGGTGCTGGGCCAGCGGTACGGGCACTTGGCCGGGGGCTGGCGCGGTGCTCGGATGAGGGCCGGGGCCGGGGGTGGTGCTGGGCCGGGGCCCGGGGCCGGCGCAGTGCTGGGCCGGGGGCCGGCGCGGTGCTCAGCCGGGGGCCGGGGCCGGTGCGGTGCTCGGCCGGGGGCCAGTGCGGTGCTGGGCCGGGTGCCGGGCCAGAAGCCGGCGCAGTGCTCGGCCGGGGGCCGGCGCAGTGCTGGGCTGGCGGTGCGGGCACTTGGCCGGGGGCCGGCGCGGTGCTGGGCCGGCGGTGCGGGCACTTGGCCGGAGGCTGGCGTGGTGCTCGGCCGGGGGCCGGAGGCCGGCGCGGTGCTGGTCCGGGGGCCGGGCCAGTAGCCGGTGTGGTGCTCAGCCAGGGGCCGGGGCCGGCATGGTGCTGGACAGGGGACGGCGCGGTGCTGCACCGGGGGCCGGGCCGGGGGCCGGCGCAGTGCTCGGCCGGGGGCCGGCGCGGAGCTGGGCCGGCGGTGCGAGCACTTGGCTGGGGGCCAGCGCGGTGCTCGGCTGCGAGCCGGGCGGGGGCCGGCGCGGTGCTCGGCCGGGGGCCGGCGCGGAGCTATGCCGGCGGTTCGGGCACTTGGCTGGGGGCCAGCACGGTGCTCGGCCGGGAGCCGGGCCGGGGGCGCGGGCACTTGGCCAGGGGCCGGTGCGGTGCTGGGCCGGTGCCGGCGCGGTGCTGGGCTGGGGGCCGTGCCGGGGGCGCGGGGCCGGGGGCCGGCGCCCGGCGCGGTGCTGGGCCGACGGTGCAGACACTTGGCTGGGGGCTGGCGCGGTGCTCGGCCGGGAGCCATGCCGGGGGCCGGTGTGGTGCTCGGCCGGGAGCCGTGCCGGGGGCTGGCGCGGTGCTCGGCCGGGGGCCGGTGCGGTGCTGGCCGGGGGACCGGTGCGGTGCTCGGCCGGGGGCGGGGGCACTTGGCCGGGGGGCCGGCGTGGTGTTCGGCCGGAGCTGGGGCCGGGTGCGCAGGCACTTGTCCGGGGGCCGGTGCCGGCGCGGTGCTGGGCCGTGGGCCGGGCCGTGGGCCGGCACGGTGCTCGGCCAGGGGCCGGCGCGGTGCTGGGCCAGCGGTGTGGACACTTGGCTGGGGGCTGGCGCGGTGCTCGGCAGGGAGCCGTGCCGGGGGCTGGCGCGGTGCACGGCCGGGGGCCAGTGCGGTGCTGCGCCGGGGGCCGTGCCGGGGGCGCGGGGCCGGGGGGCCGGCGCGGTGCTGGGCCGGCGGTGTGGACACTTGGCTGGGGCCTGGCGCGGTGCTCGGCAGGGAGCCGTGCCGGGGGCTGGCGCGGTGCTTGGCCGGGGGCCAGCGCGATGCTGCACCGGGGGCCGGGGCCGGCGTGGTTCTTGGCCGAGCAATTCTCCCAGCACTTTCCAATAGTGGGAAAGTATGAAATCCCCGTTTGACTGCTGGGGACAGAGCCAGAGACGGGGGAGCAACTTGCCCAAAGTCCCACAGGAAAAGGAAAACAACCAGCAGTGGAACCAACAGGAAACCCAGCAATGGAACTCTGGAGTCCTGGTTCTCAGTCCCCTGGTCCAGTCACTCCAGCGGAGCACACTCCCTCTCAAAGCCGGGGGAGTGGACATGGGGGCCTGGTTGTAATTGCCAGCTGTGGGAGGGAGTGTGCAGCAGTGGTTAGCGAAGGGGCCTGGAAAGAAGGCCTGCTGGGTCCCATCCATTCTTCTGACACTTGGTGTGACCCTGTGCCAGTAGCTTCCCCTCCCAGGCCTGGTTCTCATCAGTGGGGTTGGGGTCGCAGTCCCGACAGCCCAGGGGGGTTGGGAGGCTCCAGGAAGGTGTGTAAAGTGCAGGGATGTCGGGATCCCAGAGGCGCTGTCACCCCTGCACTAGGGCGGTGTTCTGCACCCCCTGCTGCTGGCCGAGTTTCTCTGTCCCTTGGCAATAAGACAGACTCTTGTTTTCACAGCCAGCCGATCGCCCCGTGCCATCACCCTGCCTGCTTCCTGGGCAGGGACCTCCTCAGCTCACCACCACCCTCTCCAGCCTGCCTTGGGCTTGGAGAGTGAGGAGAAGGGCGAGGGACGACCCTGAACATCCTCCAACCATCTCTCCGTCACCAGAGCAAGTGAGTGGCATTAGGGTTCCTCGGGGGCGTCCCCTGTCTGTCTGGGGAGAGGCAGAAAGAGGGGGAGAGAATCTCTCCCAAAGGAGATTGGATTTGCAAACAGCCCCCAGGACCCCCTCGCTCTCAGACCGGGAAAGGGCTTCTCCAGAGCCGTCTCCAGTGTGTTTGGCAAGGTCCCAGCAATGGGGCTCCCAGCCCTTCCCTTGTGGGAGACTGTTCCCCAGGCTGAGAGTCTGTGAGCTGGGCCAGACCCAGTGAGCTGCTGAGCATGGAAATCAATGGGAACCGAGGGGGCCCTGGCCTTGCTATGCCTAGGGACTTTGAAGTGGGGAATGGTTTCCCAGGAGAAGTCCAGACTCCTGGGTTCAGGGCCGGGTTTAGCAAGTGCGGGGCCCGATTCCTGGGGCGGCACTTCGGATTGTTGGCTGGGGGAGGTGGCCCCGCGGGGCTGCCACACTCTGGACGGCGCTCTGGCCAGGAATGCAGCGCCACGGGGCTTGCCGCGGTCCGGCCGGCGGTCTGGCCGGGGTCGTGGAGCTGCAGGGCTGTTGCGGTCCGGCTGGGGCTGCGGGGCCACGGGGCTGGCCGGAGCTGCAGCCAGGGTCGCAGGGCCATGGGGCAGCCATGTTCTGGCCGGAGCTCCAGCCGGGCTCGCGGAGCTGCCGTGCTCCGCCGGAGCTCCAGCCGGGGTCACGGGGGTCACAGGGCTGCCGCGCTCCGGCCTGGGTCGCGGGGCCACGGGGCTGCCACGCTCCGCCGGAGCTCCAGCCGGGAGAGTGGGGCCGCGGGGCTGCCGCGCTCCGGCCGGCGCTCTGGCCAGGGGAGCGGGGCCCCCGAAGACGAATGCCGCTGGGGTGAGTGCGAGAGGCCCTCTTATGCACGGGGCCCAATTCTGGGGAATCGGGCAAATCGGCCTAAAGCCTGCCCTGCCTGGGTTCTGTTCCTTCTCTAGCCTGGGCGGAGGGTGGGGGGGTGTGAGTGTGGTCTGGGGTGGCAGGAGGGAGCTGCTTGTCCAAAGTGACCAGTGTCTTTGTGACTGACCCCAGTGTTCGAAAAGGACGAGACTCCCCAGTTCTTGCAGCCCCAGCGATGACGAGGGGGAGCGTTGAGGGGGAGCAGATCATACAATGAACTCCTGCCAGTGCGGGTAGCTTGCCCTCCCTGCACCCCTGTGGGGGGAGCAGGAGCTGCTCTGGCTGGGGCAGGGATGGGGAGGGACCAAACAGGCTGGTTAGTGAGAGGCTGCCTTGACCCCAGACTCATGCCTGCTTCCCACTGGGTTTCAGGATGGCCAGGCTCCTGAGGATGTTCGGGAAGAAGGCTGTGCAGGTGGCCCCAGAGCCTGAGGGAAGCAGACAACATCTTCCCCAGGAGCGAAGCGGCCTCTCCGTCCCCGCTGGAGGGGAAGAAGCTTCCGGCCGCGCCAGGAGGTGGAAGCGCCCAGCCTTCTGGCGGAGGAAACCCACTCCCGGCACAGGCGCCGAGGTGGGAGCATCACCTCCCAGGCCAAAATGGAGCTGGGCCAGGCTGCGGCTGGGCAGGCAGGACCCAGCCCAGGGGCGGAACCGGGCAGGGTGGCTCTGGGGCTTGTTGTTGTGTGGGCAGCAGCGGCCCCAGGCGCCCAGCCCCAACTTCCAACAGGGGCCATCGCCCTGCCCGGTCAGTGAGGACCTTCCAGCCTCCTCAGGGCAGGAGGTGGAGGATCCCTCTGCCAGCCCCAGCAGCTCGGGCCGCTCCCCATCCGACAGCAGCAGCGCCTGCGACTCGGCTAGCAGCGTGGCCGACGGACGCTTCTGCTTTGTTCTAGGTGAGGATCCAGGCTGGGCTCGGGGAGGGGTGAGGAGGGGGCTGTGAACACCCTGGGCCCAGGCCCTCAAGCAGTGCTATGGGGGCGGGTCTCCAGCCCAGGTGTCTGGCCTGAGCCATGTGAACTCCACGGACACTAGATGCTGCCACTTTGGTCCTTGGTGCTCCATTGGGCGGGGCTGGGGGGAGGCACCTCCAAGGGAGTCCAGGACAGTGGGGAGGATCTCTTTGCTATGGGCTCCTGAAGGAGTTGGGGGCTGATGCCATCACTGAGAGGGGGGAGTGTGGGGCCCAATCTGCCTTATGTCCCGGAGGTGGGAAGGGGACACATTGTCCCACCATGCCCCTGTCCTTCCCCCGAGTGGCAGCAGCAGTCACCTTGTCCCCTTCTCTCCCTGGTGCAGCGTCCGCCAGGGACTCCGAGGACGACGAGGAGAAAGAAGACCGGGTAGACTTGGTAACAGAGGAGGCTGCTCTCATGAACATCCGAGAGCAGCTCCATGCCCGAGAAAAGGTACAAACGTTCCCCAGCTGTGCTGGAACTGAGATTCTCCTGCTCCTTCCCAGCATCCCGACCCCCTGCAGAAGGTCTTGGCTCTAATGGGGACCTTTCTCCTTCATGATCTGGGACCCCCAAGATGGGGGTGTTTGTCACACACCAGCCGGGGTCTCCTCCCCCCACAGGCACTGTCCCAGTTCCTGACTCTGATTGTGGAGGAGTCGTGGGTGATTTGAACAATAGGCAGGTCCCCACTATCCCCCATTCAGGCCTATATCCTGCAGCTGGTGTGGCTGGGGCAGGGAGGTCCCTGGCTAACTGGCTCTCTCTCCCCTAACCCCACTCCTGGTGGGCGCAGGACGAGGCGCAGCAGCTCGAGTTCCTGCACGCCATCTACCCCGCGTGCCTCGCTGCCCAGCAGAGAGGGGACTACACAATGGAGCCACACTGCTCGAAGGCGGCTGTGGTGGAGAGGATTGTGGTGAGTAAGACACGGCGCCCGGGAGCTGGAGGGTGGACAGAGACATGGGAGGGGCAGGGGTCTCCCCGGGCCGAGGGTTGGGGGATGGCTGGTGCTGGAGGGCAGCTGAGGGCAGGGATTGCTGGGGCTGAAGATTGGGGAGAGGAGACGGGAGAACTAGTGGGCAGGAATCGGAGGAGCGGGAGGCAGCTGGGGGGATCCTGCTGGCTGTGTAATCTCCTCCTTGGGGAGTGTCAGTGAGGCCCGAATCTCACCCGCTCCTTTGTCTCCTTTGCGTCTCACAGGAGCTCATTGAGGAGATTCCTCCTAACTCTCCACCTGACGCCGTCCTGGCCAACTCCCTCATTGCTGTGGCCAACCTCAGGTACCGAGACCCTCCCGCCCGGTTCTCCTAACCCCGGTGCTGCTCAGGCCCATGGCTGGGAGTCACTGCCCCTCCCACTCCCAGCTCACCCCTCAAGGGGGACTCCTCTGGCAGAGGTGGCAGGAAGGGTCACTCCCTCTCCTGGCTGCTCTTTTCTTTTCACTCCAGTCACATTGCAATGGCTTTGGGGAGAGGCTGACTCCCAGGATCAGATACAGGAGAGGCAGCAGGGTCCAGGGAACAGGCGCCATTCCTGCCCTGCCACTGTCGGTCTGGGAAACCTTGGCCTTATCATTCCCTGGCTCAGTGCCTCAGTTGCCATTCTCGCCAGCCTCTGCCTATTTCCCTGCAGTTTCACGTCCGTGTTGGTGCCAGTCCCACCCCCGCACTGCACAGTCTAATACCGGCTCCTCTCTCTTGCCAGCACCATAACACCTGCCCTGGAGCCGGAGCTGGAGACCCACCTCCTCCGAGCCACTCTGCACGCCGTCTTCACCCTGGGCACGCAGACGGACATCAACCAAGTCCAGGTAGATCAGCCAGCTGTTATCCTGCCCGAATCCTTGCTAATTGCCTGCAGTGGGATGTGAATGAGAGAGGCCAGGAAATGTGTTTGGGGGTCTCACCAGTGCTTCCCAGAGACCCCTCTTCCCATCCTGTGGCAGGTATAGCCCCACTTTCCCTAACTCTGACCCATGGCTCTCCCTTGCTTTGCAGGATCTGCATAGGGTCATACCAGACCTCCTGGACGCCATGCTGGGGAACCTGCTGGCAAAGACCCCAGACACGGACAAGCTCCACTACATCTTGCAGGTGAGTCTGGTGAGAGGGTGGGGGCAATTTTACCTTAACTCTTAGATCCATTTTCCAGTCTGTCCTCCTAGCTGGGCCCCCAGTGGCCATCCTTGGTCAGAGCAGTCAGTGCAATGCAGGGTCAGGCCTTTCCTCCTTGAAGGACAGAGGAAGGAGCTGGGACTTCAAGCCAGAGCTCTGCCTGCTTGTGTTGAGCACTGACCACAGGGCCCCCGGCTGGCTTGAGGAGTGAGAGTCTGAACCCCTCCTGGGAGATCCAGAAGATGGTCCTCAGAGAAGAGCCACAGCCTCATTCCTGGAGAAACAGGAGGGCCCCAGAGAATCAGCCCTTGTCTCTGACGGGCCCCGAGATTCCTGGGGGGATTGTGCTCACACTCAGTCCCTTCACCCAGCCAAGGACTTGAGAGCCAGGGAGGGGGGAGGGGTCTGTCTCCTTCCTGGGGAGCTGTTCAGGAATCAGGTGTTCAGGGAGGATGGGACCAGCCCCAACACTGAGCATTGTCCCAATCTAGAGAGACAATGACAAGTTGTGACCTGCAGGATACAAGCATCGTCCTGGGGGCAAGAGTCCCCTTCTAAAGCTCTGCAGTCAATGAATCTGATATTCCACCCTCACCGCATGCAATGTCTCAGCCCCCTTGGGATGGGGGGGGCCATTAGCACTACACATGCACCCCCTCATCAATCCTGAGCTGCCTCCTTTCCCCACAGCACATTAACTACTGGACCGTGTCCAGGGTGCCACGAGAGAGAGCCAGGGCCATCAGGAGCAGCGCAGCCCTGCTCACGTCCGTCATCTCCCTCCCTGACTTTGACGTAAGTGGCCTCTGAGCCCAGCTTCCTGACTCCAGGCGTAGGTGGGCTGGATCCAACGGGCTGGAGGATCTGCTGCTGCAGGGGCTGTGGGCTAGGAGTGTTCCTCTTGGGGAGGCAGAGTCAGAGCAGAGAATGAGCCTGGCTTGAGACAAGTTCTTCTTGTCCTGGTTAAGTGGCGACTCTCGCTTGTAAGGAGACCATGCTCCAGGTTCTTGCCTTCTTGTCATCCTGGAGCAGCTGGGGAAGCAAATCCTCCTGGAGGGCCCTGCCCACATCCCTGTTCTCCGGGCTCCCTTGCGGGCAGAGATAACTAAGGATCCAGCTCTAGCTCCTGTCCTCTAGCATCTCCTGCAGAGGGGTTGAGGGGAAGGAGAGTCCTGGCCCAGGCGGGGACTGGGAGCTGACAGGAAAATGCTGATGGAGTCCCCTCTCCCTCTCCCTTCCATTAGAACTCAGCCGAATTCCCCAGGATGGGCCACCACGTGGCACAGCTGGCTCTGTTCGTAGGTGACCCAGACGAGGACATCAGCCAGCAGGCCAGGGAGGGGGTTTACCGGCTCTACCAGCTCCTGCTGCGCCAGAGGGGTAAGGAACCCGGCTAGACGAGTGAGACTGGGACCCCAGCCAATTTCTCTCCGAGTGACCCCGGCTGGCGGATCAGTCTCTCTCTATCTCTTTCTGTGTTCTCCACTACCCCCGCAGTTCTGTTGGGCTCTGCCCACTGTGCAGCCACATATGGGATTGGAAGGACACAAGCCCTGCAACCAGAATGACCAATGTGTATGTGTCTCTCTCTTTCCCAGACCTGAACATCCATGAGGTCGAATACCTTTGGTGCTGGGACTGGCACCAGGACAACAGGCTCCTCGGCTATAAGAACACAGCCAGGGTGGGGGAGGTAAGGACGCTCTGCCAGGGCATGGCACAGCTCTGCAGGGCAGGTGACTGCCTCCTGGAGCCACGCAACAGAGTTGCCGTTCTAGGCCAGGATTTGGAGCCTGGTTCAGGGCAATCTGCTGAAGCCTCACATCTGGTTGGTTTCAGGTTTTTGCCAAATTGTTCTCGGAGGGGCAGAGAAGCTTCTTCCTGCAGACAACAGTGCTGGCCATGCACGACCCCCAGCTGCGTGTCAGCCAGGCTGGGCTGCTCCTCACTTACTCCCTCCTGGGGCAAGCCGAGCAGCTGATGGGGAGCAAGGTGAGCAGCTGCATTAGACTCAGGAGATTGGGGCGGGGCCCAGGCCTCATTCCCATCCTCTGGCCATTCGCCGGCCTGGCAGCAAGGCGACCGGTGGGGAATGAGAGTGAGAGCAGGTGCTCCTGGGAAGGGAGATGAATTCACCTCCATGAGCAGGAGGGAGCCAGCTTGTTCCCGGAGCAGCTCCAGCCCAGCTCGTTAGCAAGGCTAATGATTGACAAGCATTGCCTCAGCACGGACTTCTGTTCTTGGGAAGGGCAGCAGAGTCCTCTACGTGCCCTCTGCGTGCCTCTCCTGTCACCCGTGCCACCACCCAGAGTTGTTCCCATCACTGGCAGCCTGGGAGGCCAAGGACTGAAGGGTGATGGCGACTGAGCGGGCAGTTCTGAGGCACATGGGCGGGGGAAGCTCGTCCTGCTGCCGGCAGGGCTGGACTCGCTCTAGAGAGAACGGGAGGATTCAGTCAGCAGGGGCTGCTGATCTGCCCCATTCACCAGGGCTGCCATCCTGCGGCTTCAGCCTCAGTGGCTGGGATGACTTGGGGAAAGGTCTCAAGCTGCCCACATCCCACTTCACTGCTGCCAGAATCCCTCCGCCCCGCTAGAGCCCCCTCCCTGCCCAACCTGGGTGGGGGTGGAGGAGAGGGGTCAGAGAACTTGAGCTGTGGATTGGAGGTGGAACAGCTGTCAGGGGCACTGGCTGGGAGGTGGCAGGAGCTCCCCTACAAGGAGGTTGTTGGCACTGGAGGTCCCTTAAAAGGAAAACAAGACTCCATTCTGGGGGTCAGGAGGGGGACTTCATCCCTCAGAGGTGCGCGGGTGCTGGGTGGAATTGCTGCTGGTCCCAGGTGCCCTTAATTCCCCCTGATTCCACGGGGGCATCTGAGTCTCTGACAGGTCCTCGTTCCCTTGCAGCAGGAGGTCGTCACGGCCAACATAATGAATCAACTTCACATCATCCGGCACTTGCGCCAAGTGCCGGAGGCGCTGCAGGAATTCTGCCTCCAAGGCCACCAGCAACTCCTACTCCCTCTAAACGGGGAGTGTAGTGAGACTGAGTGGCCTCCCTCCGAGCAGGAGAGCGAGGGCCCCTCTACACGCCCCTTGGAGGGCAGAGCCTATATCACCCCACCCACCTTGCCTGTTGGCTGGCCACCGAGGCCTCTGGTAGACGCTGTTGCAACTGAGCGGCCTCCCTCCGAGCAGGAGAGCGAGGGCCCCTCTACACGCCCCTTGGACGGCAGAGCCTATATCGCCCCACCCCCCTCGCCTGTTGGCTGGCCACCGGGGCCTCTGGTAGACGCTGTTGCAACTGAGCGGCCTCCCTCCGAGCGGGAGAGCGAGGGCTGCCCTACACGCCCCTTGGAGGGCGGAGCCTATATCGCCCCGCCCCCCTCGCCATAAGGACCGGGGCGTGGGGTCGGAAATATAAAAGGCCGGCCCTTCACCACAGTTGGGGGACAGCCCGCAACAGAGGAGGACACTTGGCCTGTTCTCCAGAGTCCCCTAACCCCAGACATGGACGAGGACTGGCCCGGAGTACCCGCTGCGGTTTACCCCAAGGAGCCGGAAGAGGCCTGGAGGCCGCAGATACCAAACCCCGGGGAGGCAGGAAGTAGCCCAGGGGCAGCCCGGGAGCTGCTGGCTGCAGAGCCCGGCGCGGCTCAGTCGGCGTGTTGCGGCTGGATCCCCGCCGACGCAGGGGCAACCAATCCTGCCCCTGCCAGCACCTTGGGCTGGGACGCGGGGGAGGAGGGTGGGACCGCGTCCCCCTGCCACTCCACCCCGGGTGGCTGACCCCCTACACGGTGCAAGGGGGCTCTAGGCCAGGACAGGAACTGTTTGTTGGCTGGCCACCGGGTCCCCACCCAGGCCAGGGCCCGCCCTTGAAGTCTGGTTGTTTGTGGGGTGCTTGGGCCCCGCCCAGGCCTGAGCCACCCCCGATACAGTGTGTTGAGGGGCTGACCACTTGAGCGACCTCAGCCCAGCAGCGCCGGCTCTACCATTTTTGCTGCCCCAAGCAAAAAAAAAAAAAAAATACAACAGCGCTCGGACTGCCAAAGTGAGCAAAAAGAAAACCAAAAAACTCCCAACCACTTGGACTGCTGCCACCCGAACTGCCGAAGCAGAAAAAAAACCAACAACAACAAAGCTCGGACTGCCGCCACCCGAACTGCTGAAGTGCAAAAAACAAAAAAGTCGCCCGGCCTGTGCTGCCCCAAGAATGGACGGAATGCCGCCCCAGGCATGTGCTTCCTCCGCTGGTGCCTGGAGCCAGCCCCGCAGCCCAGGCCACAGCCTGGTTGCGACAGCTGATCGCTGAGGTGGGGCGGCTGCTCCACCCCCATGCAAGAGGGCGCTAGAGTAGGCCAGAGCGGCTGCAGAGGCTGGTAGCCAATCAGAGAAGGGCCAACTGAGAGCCAATCAGGGCCGAGATTAGAGCCAGCCAATCAGGACTAAGCTAGGCCCTATATAAAGGCTGCCCAGGCGAGCAGCAGGCAGTATCCCCCAGACCTTGATGGGAGAAGGTCTGTCTTCAGAGCAGTAGACCAGCATCTCCAAAAGAGCAGTGCTGGGCAGGCTGAAGGGAGCATACTACAGCTCCGGCCCAAGACCTGCCAGACTGCGGGCCCTGATAGAAAGGGCCTAGAGGGCCAAGAGGAGAAGTGGCCCAGGGACAGTTGGACAAAGGGAGAGCAGGGAGACTGCCACTAGAGGATCCCTGGGTTTGGACCCAGGATAGTTGGTGGGCCTGGGTCCCCCAGTTCCCTCTTGTACTGCACCTGGCCATGTGGTGGCTGAGTCAAACTGCAACCTCACTTGAGACAAGGGGCTAGACTTTGGGGGTTTTGGTTGGCCGCTGAGGCATGTGCAAGGACTGTTGCTAACCTGCTTCCTCCTCCCCGCCGGAAGGAGATGAGGATGGATTAGGGGGCACTGCTGGAGGGAAGTGGCCTGAAGAAGGACACCATCAAGCGGACTAGGCAGATTGTGCCACATGGAGAGTCCAAAATGGTGGAGAAAAGAGACTTCTATTGGAGGGCCTGGGTGGCTCGGCTTGCCGAACAGCAGAGGGAGTTGTTCTGGCTGCTGGGGAGGTCGGCACCCAGACCAAACAAGAGATCCGTCACCGAGGGCGAGAGGCCAGGAACGCTGAACTGTTTCGCCTGTAGGTGACAGGGACACTAAAGGAGGGAGTGTCCCTCCTGGGATGGGGCAGAGAGACCCCACCTAGAAAAGGCACCCCCTGTGAGAGTAACAGGGGGGCCCCCAGCTTGTTGGGTCTGTGGGGAGCTAGGGCACCTGAAGAGAGAGTGCCCCTACAGGACTCCCAAGGCCCAGGCCAGCCCAGAAGGAAGGGCTAGGGCCCAAACAAGCAGGAGTAGGGATGTGGCAGGGGGAAGACCCAGAAAGTGCTTCCACTGCCACCAACGGGGACATCTAAAGAGGCACTGCCCCCTGAGGCAGAAAGGGGGAGTGTCTGAGACAAGGGCTCGGTCAGAGACTAGCCACAGAGAAGAGGTGGTGAAGACGGAGGCCCCTAGAGAGAAAGGGGCTGGGGCAGAGAGGCCCCACCGAAATGAGGGAACCCACATAGGAGCCAGGAGGGCCCATGTGGGAACCCAAACAGAAGTAGGAACCCACGTAGGACCAGGGCGTTCAACAGTGCGAACCCAGACCCTACAGCTGGGAAGCTGCTGACTCCAGACTTTGGCGGGCCTGTGAGAGGAAAGGGATGCCCTGCAGGCCCCACTACGAAGGAAGCTGGGGTTATAGGGACCCCTTTCCTCCCCTCCCCCGTGAGCATTTTTTAAGGGGGAGGGTTTGTGGTGGGACGGCTGCCCCACCCCCATGTGAGAGGGAACTAGAGTAGGCCAGAATGGCTGTGCAAGCCGTCTTCCAATCAGGGAAGGGCCTACTGAGAGCCAATCAGGGCCGAGATTAGAGCCAGCCAATCAGGGCTAGGCTAGGCCCTATATAATGGCTGCCCAGGAGAGCAGCAGGTAGTGTGTCCCAGAATTTCATGGGGGAAGGTCTGTCTCCAGAGCAGGAGACCAGCATCTCGGGCTGGGCAGTACTGCATCTGGCCATCCGATGGCCGAGACAAATTGTAACCGGCCCTTGAGACAAGGGGCTAGACTTTGGGGGTTGCAGTTGGCCATCAAGGCAGGTGCAAGGCCTGTTGCTAACCCCTGCCCCTGGAATGGGGTGAGGATGGACTAGTGGGCACTGCTGGAGGCAGTGTCAAGCGGTGAGCAACGCGGCTCCAGATGCCAAGGGAGGACAAGAGACGGATGGGACGCTGCCAGCAGAGGGCGTTCCCCATGGACTGAGCTCATTCCCAGAGCGACCAGCGGGAGGCGCCATGCTGGTGAGTCCCAACCCTGTCAAAACCGCCCAGCCCTATTGTGGGCCCACTGCTACCCTGCAGACTCTGGTCAGGACCAGACTGGGCCAGCTGGAGTGGCCCTCTTCCTCTGATTGGGAGAGTGAGAAGGGGAAATGGAGCCTCCTGGCACTCACAGAAACTCTCTCCCCTCTCTGTGGAGCAGGGTTCTTCCCTCTGCCCCCCAAATTCCTTCATATGGGGCAGGACCTCTTTCCCTTGCACCCACTCCCCTCCTCCCTATCCTTGGTCTACCCCCGCTCATTCCCGCTGCGCCCAGGCAGAGCTCTCCCTGCCCCATATGGTGCAGAAAAGCCCTTGTGTCAGGGCCACAGCCCCACTGGGGCTCGGAAAGCTCCACTTTTGAGGAGGTGGGGGTGGGACAGAGGCTCAGGGCTAGCTTCACCTTCTGCCCTTTATTCTCCCCTTGGCCCTTCTATGGGGTCTCTGGGTGTCACAGGAATAGGAGCCTCCTTCCAGCTGTCTTTCAGGCCCTGGGATCTGGCACAGCCTCCCAGACGGGCGCTTCCTGTAGCTGAGCCACGTCAGGGAGCAGTGGGGACAGGTCACCTCGTCCCAGCAATGCCGGCTCTCAAAGAGGCTTAGATGGAAGACCCCAGTCCCTCATGGAGGTAAGAGCCATTTACTTCTTGGGGCGTGTGGGTCTCTTGGGGGAGAAATGGCATCCCCGATGCATAGCCTGTCTGGGAGCTTTCCCTGTCCCTGGATCCCAGCCCTGGTACAGAGCACTATTTCTCATCATGATATCCTCATTTTATTCTCAGAGGCAGTGTCCAGGATCCTGGAGACTGTTTCCTGCTGCAGGAGGTTTGAGCAGGGAGAGATCACTCACTGTCACGCCCCAGGGGTCTCCAACCCGGGTCTGCAGGGTTCATGGGAGCAGCCACACTCCAACCCTCCACCTGGAAGCCTGCTGAAAATTGCTTACCTCGGACCCATGAAGTTCAGCCCCAGTTTGAGGCTCCACTCCTGAGGTCCTATTGGAGGAGTCCCAGGAAAGCTCACTAGCCCCCTGGCCCTACGTAAGACAGCAGCAGGAACACGAAGCTGACTGAACACCAGGCCTCCTCCCGGTTCTGGACTGTGCGCTGCCTGGTTCTGCTGCCGCTCCCCTGGCTTGATTTCCTGGCATCTGAGTTGTGGTGGTGATCGCAAGTTTGTCTTTTGCTGCTCATCTTCCAGTATCCTGACCTGGCTGACTCTCCACTCCTGTCATGTGAGTGTGGACTCTGGCTCTGACCAGTAGGTCTGGCTGCCCTTGACCCAGCCATGACATTGACTTTGGTACAACTTCTCCATTGCCCCTTTCTGATCTCCAGGAAGATACACCAGTCCCTTGGCTCCCAAAGTCCCAGTTGCCCGCTATTCATGGGCTGAGGGGTAGTGCTTGTATCGCCCCACCCCAGCTGCTTTTCCTAGGGGAATCTCCCTAGAGCAGAAGAGAAATCTGCTCTTTTCTTAGGATCAGTCCCACTCTGGCCTCAGCTCGGCTACTTTGTTTACCTGGGGTCAGGCACCACTTTTGAAGCCCTTAGCGTGGGGGTGGAGGTGGGAGCAGAGGCTGAAGCTCCAGCAGTTTCCACCAAAGAACACCCCCCTGTCTTTCTATGCTCCGGCTAGGGCTCCCCATCCATCCTGGAGCTGAACACCAGATGGGAGCTGATGGATTGTCCTAGAGAAATAGCCCCGCAGGCCGCGTGTTGGAGACCCCTGGCCTAGACAGACACTCAGATATTTCCATCAGCCTGCTCAATGGCAAATGCAGCCACCCAAAGAAGGGAAGAAGAATGGAAGTGAAAGAGTAAAGCTGGACCATCCGCTGAGCTGCTGCAATCCAGTGAGCAGAGCCGGGGAGAGAAGAGGGAGAACTCGAAGGTGGCTGGCGGCAGTCGGGAGGAGAAGCAGTTTGGGAGCCAGGAGAGAAGAAATAAATAGTTAATGACAAATGCTGCCGGCTTTCTCTTGTGTGGTGAAGGGTTGAAAAGGGGTCTCTTTACTATCAGGCTAAACTTTAAAATAGCTGTGTATGGGCGAGGGGGGTGTCTATAAAGTTAAGAGGTCAGTCTAGGGGCTTGAAGTCCCAGATTCTGGGGCTATTGCAACTCCCTCAGGTGGCAGCAGTAGTGAGCGCTTGTCCTCCTTTTCTGGACTAGCCACCAGATAAAGGACACGATACATGTGGCCAAGGAAAGACAGAGGCAGTGTTGCCTGTTAACATGGCTCTGGTGGGGGAGCACGGCAGGTTACTTTGGACTAGGTAGGAACCACATGTCTCCAAACCTGCACCTCCCGAGGCTCCAGAGACTTCGCTCCCGATCCCAGAGCGTCCTCAGAGTCCTACAGCGCCAGATGGAATCTGGCCTCTCCCCCCACCTCAGCAGTCCAGAAAAAGTTATTTGTAGACATGTTCTGTGTCCTCTCCTGCAACACTCCCCTCTTGGCGACTAATGCAGTCACAGAGTCAGGCTCGGATATTAGGAAACACTATTTCACTAGGAGGGTGGTGAAGCACTGGAATGGGTTCCCTAGGGAAGTGGTGGAATCTCCATCCTTAGAGGTTTTTAAGGTCAGGCCTGACAAAGCCCTGGCCGGGATGATTTAGTTGGGGATTGGTCCTGCTTTGAGCAGGGGGTTGGACTAAATGACCTTCTGAGGTCTCTTCCAACCCTGACATTCTATGATGTCTCTGTCCCTCTTTTATACTCTCTTTCAGTTGCTAGAAAGATCGTTGCTGTGTCATGGGGGTCAGGCAAGCCCATTGGTCAGGCAGTACCCTACTGACTAAGTGCCCTCTCCAAGGAGTCTCTCAGAGTGGATTCTTCCTGATGGGCCATCAACACCTTTCTGGCCCTCCTTTGTTTCTACTGTAAAGCTGGCTGTGGGCGTCTCCCAACCTCACAACATATTTCAGAAACGTACAGAAAGCATAACTTCCCATACAATGACAGCACATCCCATCCAACAGGTTATTAATGTTCAACAGATCCAGACATTTTACATACCACCTCACAAGGCATGCATAATACAAAACATCTCATAATCATATCAGTGTCGAATACTGTGTGCTACTGAGGGATACAGGGTTCCAGAGTGTCAGTGGATCATGGCCAATGGCAGTAAAAGCCCAAAGGAGATGCTCCCGTGGAACAGCCTTTGGTGACAGCAAGGTCCCCACTGAGAACTTCAGTGCGACTCTGCAGCTGTTACCCACCTGTCCCACCCCAGCATCAGCTGCAACTCAGTGCTTTTTGAGTGGCTTCATGCTGGCTGCATGCATAGACAGCAGATAAAATCTGCTAAATCTTTTCTTTCCCAGAAAGAGCCATTCCCATGTTTCTTTCGATTTCCACCCGCGTCAGACAGGAAACAAACCCAGTGCAGAGTGGAGGGTGTCACGGCCGTGATGCACTCTGAGAAAACCCAACAGCATTCACAGCTGGCTGTGTAACTTTTCATTGTCTGATCACTGCCTTCCTGCCTCCCAGCCTGAGATCCAAAGTGAAGATGTGGGGTGTTGAGAAGTGGCTTGCCATTAGTAGGGTTAAGAGTTAGCACCACATTGAGATGGACTGAGGCCAGCTCGCGCCCCCCCCGCCCCCCACCCCCCCGATAGCTGTTGTGTGAGGCCCACTACAGACTGGGGCAGACGTTAGTTTTTTCTGGAACAGCCTTCTAAGAGGAGCAGTGAGGGCAAAAAACCTAACTGGCTTCAAGACTGAGCTTGATAAGTTTATGGAGGGGATGGGATGACCAGACTGCCCACCATGGCATGTAGCCGATCTGTAACTGCTAGCAGCAAAAATCTCCAACAGGCGGTGATGGGACACTAGATGGGGAGGGCTCTGAGTTACTACAGAGAATTCTTTCTCAAGTGTCTGGCTGCTGGGTCTCCCCCACAAGCTCAGGGTCTAACTGATCGCCATATTTGGGACTAGGAAGGAATTTCTCCCAGGTCAGATTGGCAGAGACCTGAGGGGAGGGGTCGCCTTCCTCTGCAGCACGTGGCACAGGTCACTTGCAGGTTTAAACTAGTGTCAATGGTAGATTCTCTGTAACTTGAAGTCTTTAAACCACGACGGGAGGACTTCAGTAACTCAGCCAGAGGTTTGGGGTCTATTACAGCAGTGGGTGGTGAGGTTCTGTGGCCTTCAATGTACAGGAGGTCAGACTAGATGACCTTCTGACCTTAACGTCTATGAGTCTTATTGAGTGGTTCACCCTTAATCTAAAGAACCAAAACCTGGGAAATACCAGACAGGAGACCATCAAACAGGAGTAAAAAGCAGTAAAAAGCCTCAGCAAAGAGCTCCAGGATACATAGCAGGGCTCATGTGGCAGTGAGTTCCAAAGACAAAAGGACCCATTCATAAGATCATGTTATCTGAAGAAGCCACCCCAGAGACAGCTGCATCTCAGCGCTGGGCGAGCCATCCCCATATAGTGTTGCTGTGCTGCTGTTCCTCAGCTGTTCCACCCCAGAGGTGACTGCATCTCAGCCCCAGGTGACCATTACCCAGCAGTGGAAAGAGTTCAATATTTGCTAAGGGTTTTTGTTTTCAGTTCTAAGAAATGCCTCATTTCTAAGAAGAGGCAGTTGGGATGTCATTTCTGGATGGAGAGGCAGTGGTCACATCCAGAAATTCACTAGGGGGGTGTATCTCTGGCCAAGCTGTCCGGCCCCCCAAGTTGATCACAGTTCCTGGCACTTTCAGTGCCTTTTAAAGCACGTGCACTTCCAGACCCTGCTGCTCCAAAGAGCCCGTGGGGGGATCTGGGGAATGAAGATTCTCTGCACCCTCCAGTTTCTGTCACTTGCTTTTCCAGCCTGGCCCCATCTCTCCGGGCCTCTCTGTGCTCCCCTCCCACACGCACTCTGCCTCCCACCCCCTCGCACTACAATGTGAGAGCAGGGCCGCCCCACCCACCTTCAAATCCCCGCCAGCTAGGCTGCTGGAAGGATAAGACACAGGGAGTTACGCTTTTGTTTCTCAGACAAAATTTTGCCTGCACAGAGAGAAGCGGAGATTTGGCCGGCTAAGAGCAAGAGGCTGAGGTCGTGTGGAGGGTGTTTGCCCCAATCTAGCCCATCCCCCCCCCCAAGGAGCAGGATTGTCCCCCCCACTCTATCCCCCTCCCCCCTCCCCCGCCAAGGGGCAGGATCGTCCCCTCTGCTTAGGGTTACCATATTTCAGCAAGCAAAAAAGAGGACGTGAGGAGCCCCGCCCTAGCCCCGCCCCTGCCCCTCCCACTTCCCGCCCCCCCAGAACCCCCAACCCTCCCCCCGTTCCTTGTCCCCTGACTGCCCCCTCCTGGGACCCCTGCCCCTAACTGCCCCCCAGGACTCCACTCCCTATCTAAGCCTCCCTGCCTCTTGTCCCCTGACTGCCCCAACCCTTATCCACACCCCCACCCCCAGACAGACCCCTGGGACTCCCACGCCCCATCCAACCACTCCCCACCCCCTGACAGCCCCCCCCAGAACTCCCAACCTATCTAAACCCCTCTGCTCCCTGTCCCCTGACTGCTCCGATCCCTCTCCCCACTCCTGCCCCCTGACAGCTCCCCCCCAGAACTCCCAGCCCCCCACCCCCCTCCGCTCCTTGTCCCCTGACTGCCGCTCCTGGGACCCCTGCTCCTAACTGCCCTCCAGAACCCCACCCCCTACCTAAGACTCCCTGTACCTTGTCCCCTAACTGCCCCCTCCTAAGACCCCCCCCAACTGCCCCCCAGGACCCTACCCCCTACCTGTACCCTGACTGCCCAAAACTTTCTCCACTACCCCCAAAAAGCCCCCCCCCGTTTCTTGACTGCCCCCTCCAGAACCTCCCTGCCCCTTCTCCTGCCCCCTGGCCCCCTTACCCTGCTGCTCAGAACAGGGTGTTGGGCTCTGTGCGAGCCGGACACGTGTCTGCGCTCCCCAGCACAACAAAACCCGGTCCCTGGCCCTGCACAGTGCTGCTGGACCGGGCTGCAGGGGAGAGCTGCCGGCTCAGAATGCAGGGCGGATCCGGCTCCTCTACAGCTGCTCCGGAGTCCAGCCCGGGACTTTCCTGCAGCCCTCCCAGCTGCTCGCTCTGCTCTGCCGGGGGAGGGGGGAAATCCCGGACATTTTGAGTTATTTACAAATTCCCCCCGGACGCTATTTTTAGCACAAAAAGGAGGACATGTCCGGGTAAATCCGGACGAATGGTAACCCTACCTCTGCTCTATTCCCCCAGGTTGCAGGATTGTACCCCCGCAGTCTATTCCCCACCCATGGGGCAGGATCGTCCCTGCTTGTTCCCCATGTTTCACCCTCCCTAACTGTGCTAGGGCATTGCCAAGTCACATGATAAGTCCTGGCTCTCTGTGGGGCGGAAATTCCCTGCAGCTGGGGGTGGCGGGGTGGGACAGGGTCAGTTCGGACCTTGCCCTCTGTCCAGCAGAAAGATAGGCTCAGACAGCGGCTAATCTACCCCCAACGCTAGGTCTGGCTCATGGCGTGATTTGAAACACTGTCAAACTCTGACCAGTTCAACCAGCTAAAACCCGGGCAAACCCTTGGGCCTGTGGAATCCCCTAGAACAGTGGCTTGTTTTGCGTTAGCCGCGATCGGGACATTTACAGGCACAAGCTAATCTATGGAAGGAGAGCCGGCCCCTCAGATGTTCACCCCCCCACACACACACACACACAAAAACGAGGGGTTCTATATATTTGCTTGCCGGTCTTTGGAGACGCTTTTCCAGCCCTTGCCACAAAGACCAGCAAGCAAATATATAGAACCCCTCTTTTTTAGGGGGCTGGCTGATAGATTTCGTCCAAAGAGGGAGGGAAACAAAATTCCCATTTTCTATCTTGATGGGGGGGGAGGGAGTGTCCACTTAGGATGAAAAAACGAATTGGGCTGGCCCTGGTGCTTGCTCAGGAGACATCACTGATGGTAGGACAGATAGAGCCGGTCCCCTTTGGGGCCCATCGGTGGCTGGGAGGGATCCCAGGGTGGGAAACTGGGGAGTCTCCAGCAGAAAAAGAGGAGACTTTTGTGCTCCAGGACTAGAGCCCAGCGTTAGGGGAGTGGGGTTGGGCCAGGGCATGTTCTATCCCCTTTCTGTGCCTCAGTTTCCCCCACCCAATGCCCAGGGCTCTGTGGGGGTGAGAGGGTGAATTTGCTCTCACGCCAGCTGGAGGAAAGCTCGGCCAGTCAGCACCCAGCTCACTGCATGATGAGAAGGAAGCTATTTCCTTGTTAGGCCCTGAGCGTGGCCTTTCCTAAGGCCGAGCTCGGTGCCTCCCGGACTCGGGCTCCAGGAGCCCTTGTGTCTCCCCAGCTGCCCTCGGCAGCGAGTCTGACTGAGATCCAACTCCTCTCAGAGGCTTGTGCCCCTGCTGGGCGTGGCACTGCCAGTGATTAACCCCTGGCACATGGCGTCTGCCAGGCCGTAGGCAGCAGAGAAAAGTCCAGTGTCACCAACAGCCCCAGCGCTAGGGTAGGCTGGGCACAAGCCAACAACACGTGCTGTGATACAGCCAAAGAGCGTCGGCCATGCTCCCAGCCCGGTGGGGGGTGGGGGAGTGGGTGTCTCTCCAGGGACGCAGAGACGCTGACAGAGTGCAGGGGGCCATGGGGGATAATCAGCTGGACGTGAGCCCCCGTGCGACACTGTGGTCAAAGGCGCTAAGGATGCCCAAACAGGGGAATCGCGCATAGGAGCAGAGAGGTCAGTTTACCTCTGGATTTGGCGCTGGTGCGACCGCTGCTGGGGTCCTGTGTCCAGTTCCGGAGCAGTCCAAGAAGGATGTGAATATATTGGAGAGGGGGCAGAGGGGGGCCACGCAAATGGTTAAAGGATTATAAAACGTGGCCTGGAGTGATAGACCCCAGGAGCTCAAGCTATTTAGCTTTCCAAAGAGAAGCTCCCTCCTCCCAGGGTGACTTGCTCCAGTCTAGAAGCACCTACGCGGGGATCAAATATTTAATAATGGGCTCTTCAGGCTAGCAGAGAAAGCTCTAACGTGACCACATGGCTGGAAGTTGAAGCTGGACACATTCAGCCTGGAAAGAAGATATCCGTGTTTACCAGGGAGGGGAATTAACCATGGGAACAATGTACCAAGGAGTGCGGTGGATTCTCCCTCGAGGTGGGATGTGTTTCTAAGAGATCTGCTCTCGTTCAAACAGGAATTAACTGGGGGCAGTTCTCTGGTCTGTTATCCAGGAGCTCAGCCTTGGTCCCTCCTGGCCTGGGAATCTACCAATCTCCGCCATGACTTCTTGGAATCCGTCTTCTCGCTCTGGTGCTGCCCGGTGGACAGGGACACAAAGTGGGCAGGTAAACTGAGTCACACAGCTTGTTCACAGAAATATTCCCATGTTCTCTCGCTCCTCCCCAGACTCTGCTGCCAGGAAGGGGCACACCTGGGCTAGAGATCAGCCGTCCTCCAGCAGAGCCCTACTGCTCCGGGTGCCAGGTCCTGACCCAGTAGGTTTCCCCCACTCAGTGGGTCTAGAGAGATGGATCAACTCCGGGAGGACGTCACCTGCTCCATCTGCCTGGATGTCTTGGACGACCCCGTCTCCATCGAGTGCAGCCACAACTTCTGCCAGGGCTGCCTCGTGGCTCACTGGCGCGGGGTCTCGGCCCAGGGCTACCAGTGCCCCGAGTGCCGGACTCCCTGCTCCAGGGACAGGATGACCCCAGACACGTGGCTGAGAGCCCTGGTGAAGAAAATCACAGAGCCCCTGCGGGAAGAGATGGAGCTGGTGAGACCAGACAGGCTGAATCAGGGGAAAGGGGCGCAGGGCGGGGACTGGCTGGATCAGGGGGTGGGGAATGGGACACGGGGCCTTTCCTCTCTAGGGGGCGCAACCTCTGATTTGGAGGGCAGGGGACTGGATGGCTCACGAGGGGTGGAAATGGCTCAAGAGGATCTGATCTGAGGGGCAGGGACTAGTTGGTTCAGGGGATGGGAATGGGGCACGGGGCTCTCATCCAGAAGCAGGGATTGGCTGGCTCTGGGATGGGGTCCGAGCTCTGACCCTGCTCTGTCCCTGCAGCAGGGGCCGGGGGCTCAGCCAGAGCCGGGGCGCCCGGTGCAGCTGGTTCGTCTGGATGACAAAGGCAGCCTGATCCTGTACGAGGAGGCCCTGAGCCTCTGCCTGGAGCAGGGTGGGGTGGGGGACGCCCCCGTCTGCCTGGTGTCCATCATCAGGGAGCAGCGCCGGGGAAAATCCTTCCTGATGAACTTCCAGCTGCGCCGGCTCCAGAGCCCGGTGAGTGGGGACAGGAGCCCCAGCTATAGCCCCATGGCCTGAACCAGAGACCCCACCCACCCCAGCCAGGGCCCTGCCCCTTGCAACACAAACCCCACCCACCTCGGCAAGGGCCCCCTCCCCCTCCACGACTGGCCATGCCCCTTACAGCAAAGGTCCCCTCTCCCCAGGCAGGGCCCTCCCGCTGTACCAGGCCCAGGGCAGAGCAACTGAGGCCCCACCCTGCAGCCATGGCCCCTCCCCGTGCACCACAGGCCCCACCCTCTGGTCGTGGCCCCTCCCCCTGCACCACAGACCCCACCCTTCAATCAGGGCCCCTCCCCCTGCAGCACAGGCCCCACCCTCCAGCCATGGCCCCTCCCCATGTACCACTGGTCCCATCCTCCAGCTGTAACCCCACCCCCAGACCCTTAGAATTCCACCTCCTCCCCCAGTGTCCCACCACCCTGCCCCCTGAAAATGCCAGACCCAATCCCCGTTCCCTTCTGACCTTGCCCTGGTCACCCCCTACAGGAGGCTGTGGATGCGTCATGGATGGGCTGAGACGACGAGGCCCTGGGGGGGGGTTGAGTGTCGCAATGGGACAGCGACCGTGACGAGGGGCGTGTGGATGTGGGACCAGCCCCTCTGGGTCCAAGCCCAGGGGAGGAGGGTGAGTGGGGCAGGGAAGCCGGCAGGGGAATGGGGGATGCGGCAGTAGGGGAGGGGAATGAGGGTGATGTGGGGGGAAGATTCTAAGGGGAGCAGGGGACTGGAATAGTGGGGGGGGGGGGGGAATGGGGGAGTCTGGAGGGGGTAAAGTCCTGTGCAGGGGCAGGGGGACGGGAGGGACTGGAGGAGGGGGGGAAAGAAATGGGCAGATGGGGATAAGGTCCCAGCCCTGTAGTTCCCTACAGACTCCCTGGACCTGCAGCGCCGCATGGAGACCAGCATCAAGCTCTCTGTGTTGGGCATATTGCTCAGCTCCTACTGGGTGGGGGAGCTGTGCTGCGGGGGATGGGACTGAGGGCTCTGCAGGGGGTGCCGTGCTGTGGGGAGCGGGGTGAGGGGGCCAGCAGGGGGGCTGTGCTGCGGTGGGGTGAGGTGTGGGGTTGGCAGGGGGGCTCACCTTTTCTTATTATTATTTTCCAGATCTTTAACATTTCCAGTACGTTTAAGCAGGCGGAGGCAGATTATTTGGAGGTGGGTGGGGCAGAGGATACACACAGCTCTACTGACACGGACCTGCCAGCCAGGTCTCTGTGGGGGGACCCAAGATCCTGGGTGATGTAGGGATTGGAGGGGGGCAGTCTAGAGGCTGTTATTGATGTTTAGAAAGTCCCAGAGATCTTGCCCCAGGCTGGGATTCGAGCAATGAGTCTGAACAGTAATACGTGAGCAGTAATTAATCAAATATTAGTGACTGTCATATTTCTGGTTCTTTATCATGACCTGGTGGCTATTTGTCATTAACCGATTAGCTCTGGTTCTCACTGCTGAGTGCTGGACCTGCTGGGGGGCTGGTGGAGAAGAGACTTTTGTGTCCCGGTTCACTCCCCTAAGTGATCTGAAATGCTCCTGCAGACTCAGGTCTCCGGGAGGGTCAGGTAGCCTTGTGGTAGCTTTGGTGACCCAGAGCTGAGGTGGGTGGAACCAGGGCTGATGAGGGGGGGAACCGGTACAAATTACCGGGACCTGGCGGTCCGAAAGGGGGCCCAGGACCCAGCGGTCCGGAACGGGGTCTGGAGCCCAGGTTTCCCCCCTTCTCGTCGGCCCTGTTTAGCCGATCCGCCCTTGCTGATCGCCCTTCCCCGCCCTCTCAGTGGCCCTGGCACCGTGCCACCATGGAGCAAGGGGTAGCCCAGATACAGATGCCCCCAGAAATCAGCATTTCTCACAGAACATGCCCAGCCAGAATGTCGTGCTCAGCCAAACCAGGGCCAGCAGAGTTAAGGGAAATGCCCGCCCAACCGTACCTCGGCCTTCTTGGGCTTGCGCTCCAATATACCTGTGGCACCCAGCCCTGCTCTCTGCCTGTGCCCCATATGGGGCAGGAGCCACCTGCACATGCCCTGCACCCAGACACTGAGTCTGGATGGGCAGGAGCCAGCCCTGGGCACCATGCATCGCTCTGCGTTAGTTAAGGGTTTGTGATGGGAAAAATGTTCCATTGGAATCTTCCCAACCAGCCCTAACCCTAAACCTATGTCCCATCCCCCAGCCCCACCTCTGTGTGTGCTTCATTCCCCCTCCCCCCGTGCCAGGGGTCTATGTGCCCCCCATTCTCCCTGCTCAGCACCCAGAAGTCCCTGCTACCTTCCTTCCCCAGAGTGATTGGCTCATTGGCTGCTGATGCTACTCACCAGATCTAAATGGAAATTGGGCTTTCCCGTTTTCCAATTTCCCCCGCCCCCAAGTCAGTAGCGTTCTCTCAACTGTTGCCCAGCGTGTCCCCTGAAATTTGGGAATTGATCAGATGTGGTCTCAAAAAGTGATCACGATACAGACAAAGAGAAATGCCATCCGGTTGTCTTTTAGGCCTTTTACTTCACTTAGCCAATTAACTAACTTGTATAATTGGTTATTTTATATTCATTAATAGCTGCCAGTTATTGATTATTTGTGAGTCACTACTGGCTATTAGCTGTTTGTTATTTCGTACCCACCATTAGTTGTCAGTTGATTTCATAGTGACCATGTGGGGAGATGGAAAATAAAAGTTTTGTTGAAAAATGGAAAGCTGACAAAATCAGAATGTTTTCATGCCAATTTCCACTATCAAAGAACAGCCAAATGTTAGCATTTCTTGGGTTTCTCTCTGCACGTTTTTGGGTTCCACTCATTGTTTCTCAGGTTTCGATCTATGATTTTCAGCCTTTGGTTTTCAGTTCTCGTTCATTGTGTTTTGGTCCATGCTTGTCAGTTTTGTGGCTTTAGTTATCACCACTCCCATTTCATTTATTGGGTTTCATTCTTTGATTGTCAGATTTTGATCTCACTGGTTTGAGGGGAGCGGTTCATTATTGGTTTTCTGCTTTTTGTTTATTGGTTACAAGATTTCAGTGTTTGTTTACAGAGCTTCATTTATTAGTGTCTCTCTACTGATTACCGGCTTTTAATTTTTCTTGATATATTTGGAGTGTTTAAACTTTTTTTTCATTTCTGCTGTTCACTTATTGCTTCTTTATACTATTGGTTTCTGTCTTTGACTATTCATTTTCTAACTTTGACTTGGTTTTGTGACCTTGATCTGGTTTTCATACTTCAATTATTGGTTTTCTGTTTTGGCTATTGGTTTTCTGATTTTCATGACTACTTTTCTGGCTTTGATGATTGGACTTCTGCATTCAGTTATTGCTTTTCTGATATTGATTACTGGTTTTCTGTCTTTCACTTTGGGGTACAGTATTTTGACTTTGATATCTGGTTTTCTGACTTGCATTGCTGGTTTTGACTCTTTGACTACTGGTTTTCTTATTTCAAATACTTATTTTTTATTGTTGGCTTTCAGACGTTAATTCCCCATAAGTTGCTTTGATTACTGTTTTTCTGACTTTGATAAATGCTGGTTTTCTATTTTTGACCATTGGTTTCTGGCATTAATTATTAGTGTGTTGATTTTGTTAAGTGATTGTGTGATTTATTTCACTGCTTTTCTGGTTTCAATCATTGGTTTTCTGATTCCAATGACTAGTTTTCTTCTTTTCATTATTTCTTTTTGGTCTCCAATTGTTGGCTTGATGAGTTTGATTTTTGGCTTTCTGTGTCTTCTGTGACTGCTTTTCTAGAACCACTATTGGGTTTTCTGAATTCAGTTATTGCTTTTATATCTTTGATTACTGGTGTTGAGTTATTGTTGTTTGAAATGATGTTTTCTCTCTTCATTTTGTCAATTTTTCTCTCTTCAATGATCAGTTTCCACTGAATGTTGTCTGGGATCCCTTTAGTTTCAGTGGCATTTATTTCACTCATTTATTTTGCATTGCCAATCTTGATTGGTCACATGTGCGGGGATGGTTTGTTCAAGATGGAAAAATGTTGCTCGCTCTCTCTCTCTCTCTCTTTCTCTTTCTCTTTCTGCATCTCAGATGTTTATTCAGGTTGCGAAGGAGGTTGGAGGGACCTGCAATCTGGCCCCAATCCAGGTGGATCCTTGTTTCCCATCACCCCCCATATGAGGATATAATGCTTGTTCCACCCCCCACCAGTCCTGTTATCCCACCTGATTCTTACTATTCCTATTTACTGTCTCTATTGCCAGAGCACCTCAGAGCCCCCGTCCTAGACCCAGACCCCATTGTGTCAGATGCTGGACAAAGAAACAGCCAGTCCATTGTTCTCCCTCCACGCCCACGTCATGTCCAGGGTCTCAGTGTCCGTGGCTGGGTTGGACAACAGCTTCCAGCTCTGGTCTCCTCTCTGTGCCCCCAGCCCCAGTGTGACCCTTCTCCTGTGCTCTCTGTTGCAGCGCCTGGACCTGTTGGTGCGAGATTGGCAGCTCTCTGGAGCCTACGGCGCGGACGCGGGGCAGGAGTATCTTGGAGAAATCACACAGGTAATGATCAGATACCACGTGTGTTCATGGAAACAGCAAACTTTGGGGCGGAGCTGAATGTTTCCACAGCGGGTCTGATTCCCTGCTGACGGCCACAAATGTTGCTTTGACTCCCGCAGGACCTGGAGGTCTCTGCTGAGCAGCCCCTGGTGTTGGAAGCCCTGAGGGCGAGCGGCACCCGGTGCTATCTATTGCCCCACCCTGGCACTCAGTTCACCAGGAGCAGGGCAGGGACGCCAGCTGGTAAGAGACCCTCATCTTCTCCCCTCTCAGGAAGCAGTGGCCATTGGGATTGGGGCCGGGGTCTTTGGCCTGATTGGGGGGGTTGGGCACTGGCCGTGGGCCTGGTTTGGACAGAAGATGGCCCAGAACAAGACAGGCACCAACACCCCAGGTCAGGGGAATGAGCTGGAGAGGAGGGCAGGGGGTTCAGATTTGGAGCCCCTGCTGCGGGAGGCAGATAGTGGGAAGAAACCATCACACCTCACTCTGGGTAAGGGTCTGTCCCAGCCGTCAGCACTGGGAACCTCTGTATGCAGGGGATAGATAGATATGAGGATGTTTGGGGATAGATAAAAACAAACTTACAACAGGTAATTTTGCGAGATTACAAAAGGACACAGAGGTTGACTGATTTACAGCCGGGTCACCGAGATCAGAATCCAGCCCAGATCCCATCGACCTCAGTAGATAAATAACATGGGCGTAGATCCTGTGCTCCGAGCCACCCCCTGCATCCCTCGGTCACAAGTTTTTTTGGTTTTCATTTTCAACAAGTGGAAGAAAAATTGATTTTCATACTTTATGTTTGTTTTAAATATTTTCTCCTCCCCTGATTCAGTGCGTGTGTAGAGGGGACAATTTGGGGGCATTTCCTCTCATTTCCCCACTGATTTTAAAACAATCCTAAGAGGTTAGGGAGGTTAGAACACCCCCAAATCCCAAACCAACAGTTTCAGTTTATTCTCACCCCAGATCCTCCTGCCATTAGCCAGTTGCAGTAGGCCAGGAGGGGGCACCACGACAGCCCCTGCAAAATGTCCTGATTGGGGCTCCCTGACCCCAGCCCCTGAGAGATAAGGGAACCCCCAGAGACCCAGCCGGAGAACCAGCCCCCTCCACAGGGGTGATGCTAATGTGGCCCTTGCTGTGATGTTGGGGGACTTCAACTATCCGGATATATGTTGGGAAAATAACACAGCGGGGCACAGACTATCCAACAAATTCTTGGACTGCATTGGAGACAACTTTTTATTCCAGAAGGTTGAAAAAGCTACTGGGGGGAAGCTGTTCTAGACTTGATTTTAACAAATAGGGAGGAACTCGTTGAGAATTTGAAAGTAGAAGGCAACCTGGGTGAAAGTGATCATGAAATCATAGAGTTTGCAATTCTAAGGAAGGGTAGAAGGGAGAACAGCAAAATAGAGACAATGGATTTCAGGAAGGCAGATTTTGGTAAGCTCAGAGAGCTGATAGGTAAGGTCCCATGGGAATCAAGACTGAGGGGAAAAACAACTGAGGAGAGTTGGCAGTTTTTCAAAGGGACACTATTAAGGGCCCAAAAGCAAGCTATTCCGCTGGTTAGGAAAGATAGAAAATGTGGCAAAAGACCACCTTGGCTTAACCACGAGATCTTGCATGATCTAAAAAATAAAAAGGAGTCATATAAAAAATGGAAACTAGGACAGATTACAAAGGATGAATATAGGCAAACAACACACAAACAACTTGCAGGGGCAAGATTAGAAAGGCAAAGGCACAAAATGAGCTCAAACTAGCTACGGGAATAAAGGGAAACAAGAAGACTTTTTATCAATACATTAGAAGCAAGAGGAAAACCAAAGACAGGGTAGGCCCACTGCTTAGTGAAGAGGGAGAAACAGTAACAGGAAACTTGGAAATGGCAGAGATGCTTAATGACTTCTTTGTTTCGGTCTTCACCGAGAAGTCTGAAGGAATGCCTAACATAGTGAATGCTAATGGGAAGGGGGTAGGTTTAGCAGATAAAATAAACAAAGAACAAGTTAAAAATCACTTAGAAAAGTTAGATGCCTGCAAGTCACCAGGGCCTGATGAAATGCATCCTAGAATACTCAAGGAGCTAATAGAGGAGGTATCTGAGCCTCTAGCTATTATCTTTGGAAAATCATGGGAGACGGGAGAGATTCCAGAAGACTGGAAAAGGGCAAATATAGTGCCCATCTATAAAAAGGGAAATAAAAACAACCCAGGAAACTACAGACCAGTTAGTTTAACTTCTGTGCCAGGGAAGATAATGGAGCAAGTAATTAAGGAAATCATCTGCAAACACTTGGAAGGTGGTAAGGTGATAGGGAACAGCCAGCATGGATTTGTGAAGAACAAATCATGCCAAACCAATCTGATAACTTTCTTTGATAGGATAACGAGCCTTGTGGATAAGGGTGAAGCTGTGGATGTGGTATACCTAGACTTTAGTAAGGCATTTGATACAGTCTCGCATGATATTCTTATCGATAAACTAGGCAAATACAATTTAGATGGGGCTACTATAAGGTGGGTGCATAACTGGCTGGATAACCGTACTCAGAGAGTTGTTATTAATGGTTCCCAATCCTGCTGGAAAGGCATAACGAGTGGGGTACCGCAGGGGGTCTGTTTTGGGACCGGCGCTGTTCAATATCTTCATCAACGACTTAGATATTGGCATAGAAAGTACGCTTATTAAGTTTGCGGATGATACCAAACTGGGAGGGATTGCAACTGCTTTGGAGGACAGGGTCATAATTCAAAATGATCTGGACAAATTGGAGAAATGGGCTGAGGTAAACAGGATGAAGTTTAACAAAGACAAATGCAAAGTGCTCCACCTAGGAAGGAAAAATCAGTTTCACACATACAGAATGGGAAGAGACTGTCTAGGAAGGAGTACGGCAGAAAGGGATCTAGGGCTTATAGTGGACCACAAGCTAAATATGAGTCAACAGTGTGATGCTGTTGCAAAAAAAGCAAACATGATTCTGGGATGTATTAACAGGTGTGTTGTGAGCAAGACACGAGAAGTCATTCTTCCGCTCTACTCTGCTCTGGTTAGGCCTCAGCTGGAGTATTGTGTCCAGTTCTGGGCACCGCATTTTAAAATAGATGTGGAGAAATTGGAGCGGGTCCAGAGAAGAGCAACAAGAATGATTAAAGGTCTTGAGAACATGACCTATGAAGGAAGGCTGAAAGAATTGGGTTTGTTTAGTTTGGAAAAGAGAAGACTGAGAGGGGACATGATAGCAGTTTTCAGGTATTTAAAAGGCTGTCATAAGGAGGAGGGAGAAAACTTGTTCACCTTAGCCTCTAAGGATAGAACCAGAAGCAATGGGTTTAAACTGCAGCAAGGGAGGTCTAGGTTGGACATTAGGAAAAAGTTCCTAACTGTTAGGGTGGTTAATCACTGGAATAAATTGCCTAGGGAGGTTGTGGAATCTCCATCTCTGGAGATATTTAAGAGTAGGTGTGACGTTATTGACATAAACTGTTGGCACTCTCAGTTGGGTTCCGCCAGAACCGCATTGTCACAGTGGCGTAGTCGTGCTTGGATCCACAGAACCAGGTCAATCAAGCTTTGGGTCAGAACCCCACGCTGTCCAAATTTGAATTTTGGGATTGAGAGTTTGTTGGTTAAAGAGCTGCTGCAATGGCTGAGCAAAGAGCATATGAGGGACTTGGCAAAAAAGCCCTGGAAAATTTGTGTTCAGAAAAGAGGATATGCTTTAGAAAGAAAGCTACAAATCAAGAACTGAGAAATCTGTTAATAGCCAGTGATCAGGGGGAAGAGCACAGCCCTTACCTGAGGCTGCAGAAGAGGCAGAAAAAATTAGGATGCAAAGGGTGACAAGTAAACTGCAATTTGAGCATGAACAGAAGCTAGCAGATCTTCGATTGCTGGAGAAGCAAAAAATAGCAGAATTAGAGAAAGAGGCTGCTGAGAGAGAGAAAGAGGCTGCTGAGAGAGAGAAAGAAGCTGATCAAAGAAAGAAGGAGGCTGATGAGAGAGAAGAGAGAGCTCGTAAGGGACGTCTAGAGCTGCTCGCTGCTGAACAGGAGACGGCCAGACTTCAGCTCCAAGTAATGGAAGAGCGGAGAAAGTCATCCCCACCTGGTACTCCACTTCCCCCCCGCCATGAGAAAAACTGGGAAAGGATGTGTCCCATTTACAATGATACTGAGGATATAGAGGAGTTTTTGTCTACCTTTGAACGCCTCTGCAATCTGTACCAGATCCCTGAGGGTCAGCGAATGCCTGTCCTGCTGACCAGACTGACTGGAAAAGCCAGGGAGGTGTTTAATGACTTGGGGGAACAAGAAGCCTTAGATTATGAGCGGTTTAAGGATTCTGTGTTAAGGCGGTTCAAGGTTACTCCTGAATCTTACAGAGTTAAGTTTAGAGAGTTTAAAATGTCTAAGGATTGTACTTTTGTAGAATGTGCTCATAAGCTGATGGGTTTTGTTAAAAAGTGGGTTATGGGAGCTAAGGCGCATGGGAGTTTTGAAAAACTGCTGGATTTAATAACTTTGGAACAGTTCTTAGACATTGTGCCTGACAATGTGAGAGCAGCTGTGTGTGACAGGGACCCTGAGTCAGTCCTACGGGCAGCAGAGATTGCGGATGCCCATACCCAAAACAGGGCTCGAGAAGGGTGTAAAACCCCGGGGAAAACTAATCACCATTCTCCCCAGTTCAAGAGGAGGGAAGGATTTAAAAATAAACCTGACTCTTCTAAAGGAGTTCAAGGGAGCCCCGAGGGTAGGAACTCACATCCCCAGCAGGTTACATGCTATCACTGTGGTATGCTGGGCCACATGAAACCAGACTGCCCGACACTGAAGGGCAGCCCAAAACCAGCAACCCCAAATGCCAGGGCCAATGCTAACCCTGTTGTTGTAAACTCACAGGCAAGCCACACAGAGCCCAGCATTGGTGCCCTGTGTGCAAATGCTGTTTCTGTGGTCTCGGAAGAATTCAACCTTAAAACTCACGTTAAAGCTAAATATGGGGGAAATAACGCAGAGTTTATTAGCAGTGCAGAAGTGAATGGAGTGAGGTGTATGGCATGGAGGGACACCGCAGCAGATATTACTCTGGTTAAAGCAAGTCTTGTCAGGAAGGAAGATTATTTGCCAGGTGAAGATGTAACTGTTGTAGCCTTATCTAAGTATTTTGTCAGGGTGCCTTTGGCTACAATCCACCTGAAATGGAAGGGATTGGAGGGCACCATGGTTGTGGGAGTAAAAGACATAATCCCTAAGGATATTATGATTGGAAATGATATTAAAGCTATGGTCAGTCAAGTTAATACAAACCAGGCACAGGAGAGGATTGATCCTAAGGTTGTGCCTATGGAGGGTTTCTCCAAAGGTTTGTCTTTGGAAAGTAGCTGTTTGGCTGTGAATGAAGTTTCTGAATGTCTATCTAATGTCTCAGAAGTAAATCTGGAATTAGATCAAGCGAAGGGAGAGGAGAACAAGAAGATTTTGGATAAGCCTAGGCAGTCTTGTGAGCTGATGGCTTTATCTAGTCAGCAGTTTGGGAAGGCAAGGAGAGTGGAAGATGAGTGTCCCTATACCTTATCTGTTTCCTGTGCGAAGAATAGTGACAGTGAAGGAAATGTGCCTTTGTCTGTCAGGTGTATTGACTTGCCTATGGAGGAAGCTACCCCAGTCTCCAAGCAGTTGTCTGTGAACAGCCCGGTGTGCTGGGACAAGGGAAATGAAATCCCAAACCGTATGTCTAGTAAAGGAAAATGCGTCTCCAACTCTTCTTTGTCTGTGGGGCAGACAGAAGGTGCCTTTCAGCCTGTGATGGTTGAGAATAGTGCAGTTGTCTCAGAGTTGGTTCTGGATTCAACTAAAGCCCAGGAAGGGAATGGTCCTAAGTTTGCATCTGCTGGGGAGAATGGCACCGTAACTAGGTTGCATCCAGTTAGTGTCTTAGCAAAATCCCAGAGATCAAACAATTCTGGTGCTTGTATTTTGCCTGTTGCTCATGTGTGGTTGGAGAAGGGTGTAACAACTCTGTCTGATCAGGGTGATACCCTAGCCAGGGCACAAGGAGAGCAGAAAGGTAATTTGGTTGTGGTACCTACGGACAGTTTAACAACTTGTAGCAAAAAGGAAAAAATTCCTAAGCTGGTGTGTGGCAAAGAGAAGGGAAGTATTTCTAACCTTTTATCTAGGAAGTCTATGGGTTCGCCTGAAAGGGGATTGTGTAGAGATCTGCCTGATGGGCCAAAGGTGATCCTGAATGCGAGTAAAACCCAGACAGAGTCTGTTGTTGCTCAGGAAAGTGTTCCTTTAGAGCAAGCCCTAGGTGAAGAGGGTAAGGGCAGAATTTCTGTGAGGGGTGAATTGCTGCTTAGAAAAGCTCCTGGAGAAAGGAATCCTCATGGTAATCTGGGCAAGCAGTTCCCTGCAACTGAAGGGTGTGAAAGTGATTTAATCAAGGAAGTTTCAGTTCCTAGCAGCCAAAAAGTGTCTGTTGTGAATGGATCCACTAACTTTCCTTGTAAAAGATCCAGTGTGGGTAGCTTTGAGAAGGTCTCAGAGGAAGTAAAAGTTGTTAAGGAATTGAGGCATCCCTATAACCAAGTGGTTGTGTGTGGCCAACTTGTTGGGGAGACAATGGTGTTGGAACAGGAATGTCTCCTTTCTGATTCTTTAAATGAGCAGTTTGTGCTTCAGGGTTTGAGGACAGATTTGGTTACTGATGTGTCAGAGCAGAGCAGTTTTATGGCTAAATGCTTGAGGATGCAGGGGAGAGCAAGCAAACTCTCACCCGCAGACTCTTTGGATTTGTGTAGTATCTCTTTAAGACAGAGTCCAGCCTTGAAAATGATAACAGGTACGAATATGAAAACTGGTGGACTGGCTCTGGTCTGGGGTAGTGCAAATTACTTGCCTGGCTGGGAAAGGAAGGACTTGCTAATAGCTGTTAGCAAAGAGGGCCCACCCCATCAGCCAGTGAATTCTGTTGAGCAAGAGAAATCAGGGTTTGATCCTGCAGGACAAGGAGGAAAGAGAACACTGAATTTTGCAAAGGGAAGCCACAGGTTAACCCTAAAATGCCCAAACTCCAATGGTATTGAGCCAAAGGGGTGGCATGACAAACATGATGTAGATGGACACTTGCAATGAACTTGTTGTTATTGCTAAATTTTGTAATGAATGTGTTGCTATTGCCACAAACTGTAAAAATGTACAATGTGTCTAATCTTTTGGAGAATCCCTTGAACATGTTAAAAAGAATACATGAGAACACACGTTATGTTAAAAGGCCTTGTTACACTGGTGTTTCACAGGTAATGCCTATAAACAATAAGGGAACTTTTCACAGGGAAAAGGACATTCCAGACCTAATGTGCTGTATGAAAAGGAAGACGGAGGCACACTACCATATTGCTTTCATGGCTAAATGCCAAGATTCCTGTACTATGAAGAACATTAATATCTGCATTTATTCGATGTTAATGGGGTTCCAAACATTTGCCCGAGCTGGTATGGATAAAGTAGCTGTTTTCTTTAGCTCTTGGCAAGATCACATGAGACATACAGGAACCATGCTGCCAGAGCAGATCCAATCCACTATTGTTCTAACTAAGTTTTACCTTGAGGTTGTAAAGAGGTTCACTCATGTGGTTGAACATGATTTTGATAAACCATTTCTGTTATACACTGGTATGGCTTCTAACCCAATACTAGCTGTAGTGAGACAGAACCCAGGATGGGGAGCTCTTGGGACGCAGTCAGTGATGTTTGTGTCATCCCTTCCTGCATCAATTTTGCGTTGGGGGTGTGACGTTATTGACATAAACTGGGATCGTCTAGATCATTGTTGCAACCAAGGTCCTGTAGTGGCACCCAAATCTTGTATGAAGGGGGTCAAATGGGGTGTCTGGGACAAGGTTATGGTTTACTGGTTATGATTATGCTGTCTATATGTGTGTATCAGTTTTGTAGTTAAAGTTATGAATATTGGCTCTATACTGTCTGTATGGCAAACTTATGCTGTGCTTCTGGGTGACATCCCAGACAAGCTGAGATTAGCTCTGCCTAGCCTGCTTGATGGCCCATTAAGGACCATCAGCTGTACAATGGATCCATTGAGAGAAGGCAGATACGCCTTGTAACTCAGCGAAGTATGCAGGAACTGGCCCATGTGACTCCAGACTCCATTTGGCTGTAAGGAGGTAACAAAGAGGTGTTCTTACTCCTGGAATAGACTATATAAGGCTGATGCCTCATCTCCATCTGGTCTTCAATCCTGCTTCACACCTCTGGAGGAACTTTGCTACAAGCTGAAGCTTTGAACAAAGGACTGAGGACCCATCCCAGCGGGGGATGTATTCCAGAGCCTTGATTTGAACCTGCAGTTTATTCCATCGCTGCTGCAAGCCTGAACCAAGAACTGTGCCATTACTGTATGTAATTGATTCCATTTAACCAATTCTAACTCTCATCTCTATCTTTTTCCTTTTATGAATAAACCTTTAGATTTTAGATTCTAAAGGATTGGCAACAGCGTGATTTGTGGGTAAGATCTGATTTGTATATTGACCTGGGTCTGGGGCTTGGTCCTTTGGGATCAGGAGAACCTTTTTCTTTTACTGGGGTATTGGTTTTCATAACCATTTGTCCCCATAACAAGTGGCACTAGTGGTATTACTGGGAAACTGGGGTGTCTAAGGAGATTGCTTGTGAGACTTGCGGTTAGCCAGTGGGGTGAGACCGAAGTCCTAGTCTGGCTGGTTTGGTTTGCCTTAAAGGTGGAAAAAACCCCAGCCTTGGGCTGTAACTGCCCTGTTTGAGCAATTTGTCCTGAGTTGGCACTCTCAGTTGGGTTCCGCCAGAACCGCATTGTCACAGTAGGTTAGATAAATGTCTATCAGGGATGGTCTAGACAGTATTTGGTCCTGCCATGCGGGCAGGGGACTGGACTCGATGACCTCTCGAGGTCCCTTCCAGTCCTAGAATCTATGAATCTATGAATCATTAGGGGGCTGTCCCTGGCTCTGGGGGAATGTGGGGGGTCAGGGGGCAGTGGGGAGATGACAGTAGCGAGCAGAGCCCTGGAGGAATGTGGAAATGGTGAGTGGGGGGAGAGGGGTTCCCAGTTCAGAGATGGTTCCATCCCCATCCCCCACCCTTTTTCCCATCCCACCACAGATGGCAGCGATGATGGAGGAGGAAAAGAGAAAAGCAGTAGAAGCCTCCAGGAGGAAATATGAACAATTTGTGCAGCTGCTGGTGATCACAGAAGGGCTGCGGGTCGGGAGTGAGGGTCACCGGCAGAGCTGGGGGGGCGGAGGGGCAAGGATGGGATAGCACGGGGCTGTGGTGGGTCGGAATTGAAGGGGCTGTGGGTGCATGACATGGTGGTGCCCCCTGTGGCTGGGAAACACTAGAACCCGTCCCTAATGGCCAATCTCTCCCGCTCCCCACAGGACCGTAGCCACCAGAGCATGCGCCGCTGCCTGAGTGTGAAGCCTGCGGAAATGCAGCGATGCCTGGAGGGGAAACGCCAGGAGCTGCTGGAGCGCTGCCGGGCGGAGCTGCGGGGTGAGGACCCCCAGAAACAGGCGGCCCTGGAGGAGCTGAAGGAGGAGCTGGACAAGCAGATGGACGAGTTCCTGACAGCCCATGTGCAGCGCTTTAATGTGAAGAAGGCCGAGTGGTTGGGCCTGGCCATGGGTCGGGGGGTGGTTCCTGGCAGTGGTGGGTGCGGCTATCGGAGTAGGCATCAGGGCGAGTGTAGTTGTAGTGGAGCTGGAGGAAGCAGTGGCCATTGGGGTTCTGGCTGGGGGCTTTGGCCTGATGCGGGGGAGGGTTCGGCAGCTGGGTGGGCCCCAGTTTGGATGGTAGGTGGCCTCGAGCAAGACAGGCACCAACACCCTAGGTCAGGGGGATGAGCGGGAGAGCAGGGCAGGGTGTTCAGATCAGGAGCCCCTTCTGTGGAGGGACACACAGCGGGAAGGAACCATCACACCTCACTCGGGTAAAGGGTCTGTCCCAGCCCTCAGCACTGGGAACCTCTGTATTCAAGGGGATAGATAGGTAGATTGATAGATAGATAGATGGGGCGTGTGGGGATAGATAGATAGATAGATGGGGTGTGTGGCGATAGATAGATAGATAGATAGATAGATAGATAGATAGATAGATAGATAGATAGATAGATAGATAGATAGATAGATAGATAGTGTTGGAGAATAACAGAGTTCTCACTTTTTGTTTGGGTACAGCAAGTCAGATACTTTATTTTCTCTAACAATTGCGTAGAGGGAGAGAGCTAAACAGGTCTCTCTAGTGGTAAACAGTTACAGCAAACCTTTATACCTTTCATTACAAACAATAATAAGCAACAGCTGCATTTCGTTTATACATAGGCCATCTTGATATCTTATTTTTCTCACTTGTTTTGACTCTAGTCTACATACAATATTTTCTACACATTATCTACACAAGATCGCAACAACTTCTCACACAGTTCTTTCCCACTCGCCTCACACAATCCTCGCGTCTACAAATCTCGCGTTATTAGGGTTACAGTTAGCCTGACTCTTGCTAACAAACTGTCATGCTTTGCAATCCCCTTCCTGTCAGTTTTTTCTCTGCTTCCACAACCCCCACTTTTGTACTACTAGTACAACCAATATTTTTCAATTTTTATTTGCATTAAGTTTTGGAATTTAGATTTTACATTGGATGCTTTAATCTTAGAGGGTTTGATTGGATGTAATGATAATGCATGATGAGCATGGACATGAAAGGTATTATTATTATTATGTTTTCTACAATAATAATAACATACTTTTACACTAGCTAACAACAATGCAAGCAATAACATTTTTATAGTGAGAATATGATGGGGTTGTTGTACATTTTTAGTTATAAAACATAATATATTATATTTAGTATATAAGGTGGACATTTTATAAGCTGTATGAAAGACATACTTTTTAACTTGATATATATTTTGAAGCATGTGAATTTGCTTCTGTACTTTAGAGATTTTTTGAACCTTTGGTAACAGTGAAAGCAAATTTTGAAATTGATTTTGGTATTAAACTAGTTTAATTAAAGGGTCTTTGGAACTTAAGGGCTATTTGCAAAACTTTATTTGCAGGCCAGTAGATAATATGATTGCTGCAGTGGTAGTGAGATTAAAATATATGTCGTGCAATGTGGTGGCATTAATATACACACAGTTATTATTAGCTTGGAAAAGTAAATGTTTTGTTAGGGTAGTTTTTTGTTTTTTATTTTTTTAGCAAACGTAATTATGAACAGTGACAACTTTTTTTGGTTTTAGTTTACGTATACACTGAAGCTGTGGGGGTTTTAACAGCCAAAATGTCCATTGACTTTCTAACTTTATTTAAATGTCAGGTGTAATTTTAGGAGCACTGACTAAAAATTGATTGGGCATACCAGGTAGTTAAATTTTTTAGATGTTTTGGTGAATTACCCAATTCCACATGCATTTTTTTCATGGACCCGGCAGGATTCGGTATGTGGGAGCCCACACCCCCCTAACCGGTTCATATGCTTGGAAGGAGCACTGAGAACGTCCGCACTTTCACCCAGAAAGTCTCCAAGTATGTTTTTATGGCCACAGATTAGATGGTACTTCTGATGTGTCTGTAAGGGCAGTGGGCCAAGCCTGATGCTCAAGATCATTTTGAATGGCCATTAGCTGGTTATTTAGGAAATTCTGAATTTTTGAACTTGCTAGATTTTACTGCAATGCCTTTTTAGCCTTAGTGATATTTAATATATCACTTTTAGACTCCGCACCCGAGACTCATGGAGTCTCTTTGTCGCTTTCTTTTACCAATAGACAAATTGCTCCCACTGAGTATCAGAGGCTTTTGGCGAAGCCAGGGTTTTTCTGAGATATGTAAGTTTATTTAAATTGAAGGTACCTTCTAGTGGCCATTGTTTAGATGGATTTGCACGCGTGTAAAGATTTCAATTCTCTAAATACCTGCAGGTTTTCGGACCATAATGTACGTACATGAAATAAGCTGGGGTACCCTTAGGGGGTGAGAGGGAATGCTTAGACTGTTCCCCACCCATTTTTTAATTACACACACAGGGAGGATGCCCTGTCCGCGCTAGCGGCTCAGAAATTAAGGATCACTCCTGTGACATAGTGGGTTATGGGAGCTAAGGCGCATGGGAGTTTTGAAAAACTGCTGGATTTAATAACTTTGGAACAGTTCTTAGACATTGTGCCTGACAATGTGAGAGCAGCTGTGTGTGACAGGGACCCTGAGTCAGTCCTACGGGCAGCAGAGATTGCGGATGCCCATACCCAAAACAGGGCTCGAGAAGGGTGTAAAACCCCGGGGAAAACTGATCACCATTCTCCCCAGTTCAAGAGGAGGGAAGGATTTAAAAATAAACCTGACTCTTCTAAAAGAGTTCAAGGGGGCCCAGAGGGTAGGAACTCACATCCCAGGACGGAACAGGTTACATGCTATCGCTGTGGTATGCTGGGCCACATGAGACCAGACTGCCCGACACTGAAGGGCAGCCCAAAACCAGCAACCCCAAATGCCACAGCCAATGCTAACCCTGTTGTTGTAAACTCACAGGCAAGCCACACAGAGCCCAGCATTGGTGCCCTGTGTGCAAATGCTGTTTCTGTGGTCTCTGAAGAATTTGACCTTAAAACTCACATTAAAGCTAAATATGGGGGAAATAACGCAGAGTTTATTAGCAGTGCCGAAGTGAATGGAGTGAGGTGTATGGCATGGAGGGACACCGCAGCAGATATTACTCTGGTTAAAGCAAGTCTTGTCAGGAAGGAAGATTATTTGCCAGGTGAAGATGTAACTGTTGTAGCCTTATCCAAGTATTTTGTCGGGGTGCCTTTGGCTAAAATCCACCTGAAATGGAAGGGATTGGAGGGCACCATGGTTGTGGGAGTAAAAGACATAATCCCTAAGGATATTATGATTGGAAATGATATTAAAGCTATGGTCAGTCAAGTTAATACAAACCAGGCACAAGAGAGGATTGATCCTAAGGTTATGCCTATGGAGGGTTTCTCCAAAAGTTTGTCTTTGGAAAGTAGCTGTTTGGCTGTGAATGAAGTTTCTGAATGTCTATCTAATGTCTCAGAAGTAAACCTGGAATTAGATCAAGCGAAGGGAGAGGAGAACAAGGAGATTTTGGATGAGCCTAGGCAGTCTTGTGAGCTGATGGCTTTATCTAGTCAGCAGTTTGGGAAGGCAAGGAGAGTGGAAGATGAGTGTCCCTATACCTTATCTGTTTCCTGTGCGAAGAATAGTGACAGTGAAGGAAATGTGCCTGTGTCTGTCAGGGGTATTGACTTGCCTATGGAGGAAGCTACCCCAGTCTCCAAGCAGTTGTCTGTGAACAGCCGGGTGTGCTGGGACAAGGGAAATGAAATCCCAAACTGTATGTCTAGTAAAGGAAAATGCGTCGCCAACTCTTTTTTGTCTGTGGAGCAGACAGAAGGTGCCTTTCGGCCTGTGATGGTTGAGAGTAATTTAGTTGTCTCAGAGTTGGTTCTGGATTTAACTAAAGCCCAGGAAGGGAATGGTCCTAAGTTTGCATCTGCTGGGGAGAATGGCACCGTAACTAGGTTGCATCCAGTTAGTGTCTTAGCAAAATCCCAGAGACCAGACAATTCTGGTGCTTGTATTTGGCCTGTTGCTCATGTGTGGTTGGAGAAGGGTGTAACAACTCTGTCTGATCAGGGTGATACCCTAGCCAGGGCACAAGGAGAGCAGAAAGGTAATTTGGTTGTGGTACCTACGGACAGTTTAACAACTTGTAGCAAAAAGGAAAAAATTCCTAAGCTTGTGTGTGGCAAAGAGAAGGGAAATATTTCTAACCTTTTATCAAGGAAGTCTATGGGTTCGCCTGAAAGGGGATTGTGTAGAGATCTGCCTGATGGGCCAAAGGTGATCCTGAATGTAAGTAAGACCCAGACAGAGTCTGTTGTTGCTCAGGAAAGTGTTCCTTTAGAGCAAGCCCTAGGTGAAGAGGGTAAGGGCAGAATTTCTGTGAGGGGTGAATTGCTGCTTAGAAAAGCTCCTGGAGAAAGGAATCCTCATGGTATTCGGTGCAAGCAGTTCCCTGCAACTGAAGGGTGTGAGAGTGATTTAATCAAGGAAGTTTCAGTTCCTAGCAGCCAAAAATTGTCTGTTGTGAATGGATCCACTGACTTTCCTTTTAAAAGATCCAGTGTGGGTAGCTTTGAGAAGGTCTCAGAGGAAGTAAAAGTTGTTAAGGAATTGAGGCAGCCCTATAACCAAGTGCCTGTGTGGGGCCAACCTGTTGGGGAGACAATGGTGTTGGAACAGGAATGTCTCCTTTCTGATTCTTTAAATGAGCAGTTTGTGCTTCAGGGTTTGAGGACAGATTTGGTTACTGATGTGTCAGAGCAGAGCAGTTTTATGGCTGAATGCTTGAGGATGCGGGGGAGAGCGAGCAAAGTCTCACCCGCAGACTCTTTGGATTTGTGTGGTATCTCTTTAAGGCAGAGTCCAGCCTTGGAAATGATAGCAGTTAAGGATGTGAAAACTGGTGGACTGGCTGTGGTCTGGGGTAGTGCAAATTACTTGCCTGGCTGGGAAAGGGAGGACTTGTGTAAGGGGACTGTTGCCCCCTTATTAACATTCAGTGGGGGTGTTTTGGTTGGCTAGCTCCCAGCACTAAAAGGGGAAGGGTCGAGGGCAAATCAGGAGCCTGAGACTGACAGTCCCCAGGAACCATGGGGAGAGGCCAATGCTCCAGATCAGCCTGATTGACAGGGCGGGCAGGCTAATCAGGGAGTCAGGAGGCCAGAGGGGGTCCCGTCCTCCGTGTGAACTGGAATGGCCTGAGTCAGACTGAGTGGGGCCGAGCTAAGGAGAGAGCAGGGGCCCAAGCTGAGCTGGAGAGCAGAACCGTGCCAGATCCAGAGCCAGAGACGCAGCCCAGGGAGAACAGATCCTGTGCTGGGAGCAGAGGTGCAGCCGCAGAGCCAGAGACGCAGCCCAGGGAGAGCAGATCCTGTGCTGGGAGTGGAGCTGCAGCCACAGAGCCAGAGACGCAGCCCGGGGAGAGCAGATCCTGTGCTGGGAGCAGAGGTGCAGCCGCAGAGCCAGAGACGCAGCCCAGGGAGAGTAGATCCTGTGCTGGGAGTGGAGCTGCAGCCACAGAGCCAGAGACGCAGCCCAGGGAGAGCAGATCCTGTGCTGGGAGTGGAGCTGCAGCCACAGAGCCAGAGACGCAGCCCAGGGAGAGCAGATCCTGTGCTGGGAGCAGAGCTGCAGCCGCAGAGCCAGGTGTGGTGAGCAAGTGGGGCCAGCCAAGGGGGAACCTGGTCAAAGGGCCCAGCACAGAAAGACACCCCCAGACAAGGGCCCTTGCAGGCAAGACCGGGAGGGGGACCTTAACCCTACGGGGGGCTGACGCTGGGAAGAAGGGTCCCACCACTCAAAGCCCGGAGGTGTGTGGCCACCACCATTGCAAGTGTCCAACCCGCAGCGTCTCTGCAGCACGGCCTGGGCCTGAGAAGGAGGCCTGGGACCTACAAGAAGCAGACTGTGACCTGCCCTGACATTCCAGAGACATTGTTTGTGATGTTCCCTGCCACAGAGCAGGGTGATGTGTTTTCCTTTAACCTTTCCCATTTTTCCTTGTTCTTTTCTTTAGATTAATTGTTAATTAAACAACTTGTATTTGCTTTAAATTGTATGGAATAATCAGTGGGTCAGGGAGGTGCCCAGTGTAAAGAGAGTACCCCGGAGTGGGGACACCCTAGCCCCTGTCCTAGGTGACCACAGCAGGGTTGGGGGTCGAGCCCCCCAGGAATCCTGGGCCCAGCCTTGTTGGGGTTACGAGGACTCAGCCAGACAGGAGAGTGGAAGGGGAGCCCTCAAGGGCAGGGAGGCCTCTGGGTAAAGGAAGTGGGAGCGGGGACTCAGATCCTTTCGCTTGCCCACCTCACCGGGGTAGTGCAGAAGTCAGGAAATTTCCCCACAATAGCGGGACCATTCCCCCGCTTACATAATTGGCGTCACGAACAGGATCCTATCCACAGGGTCCATCCCATTGGTTTTCTGGTTAAGTTCTAGTAGCAAGGTCCGGGCCTAGTTGAGCACCCTACCATGGCTGGAATTGAAGAACTACGAACTAAGTTTGCTAAACTTCAGCGCAGATTATCAGACCAAGCGGAGGCATTACAGCAAGCTAGAACTGAACAGAGAGAAGCCTTATCGCTGGCCAAGGCAGTAATAGAGCAACAGACAGCAGAAGCTAAGAAACCCCCTACTATTTATGTCCCACGGGAGCGGAAGGTCACGGAGTTTGGTGGCTTCCCGACTAGACCAGGAGACATTACAGTAGAGGAGTGGGTCAAGTCTGTGAAGGCGGCTCTGCGTGTGCTAAGAGTACCTGAAGAAGATCATGTGGACTTCATAGAGGAGCACCTCAAGGGCCAGGCCAAGGCCACAGTAAAGTTCATGGCAGTGGCAGACAAAAAAAATGTGGAAAAGATATTTGAACTCCTCCTAGAAGTGTATGGGGACAAGGTACCTATTGGAACCCGACTAAAGGAGTTCTTTGAGAGAAAGCAGGAGCCCGGTGAAACTATCCGGGCATATGCATATGACCTCCAGGAGAAAATGAGCAGAGTGGAGCGGCGAGACCCTCAGCGAGTTCCAGACCCAGATACGGTTCTGAAAGAGCAGTTAGTGCTGGGGCTCCAGGATGATTCCCTCCGCCGTGAAATGAAAAGGAGGTTTAAGGAAGAGCCCAGTAAGAAGTTCCATGAACTCATGCAGGCTGCTATTATGTGGTCAGAAGAAGAGGAAGTTCCTGTGGCAGAGACAGCAAAGACTAACCCCCGTACACGAAGTGGCGGCCTTGTGAATGCAGCTGCTGGGGAAAAGGCCCTGCCCCAAACACAGCTAACATTGGAAAGCTTGAGTGAAGCTGTCCAAAAACTGGCGGTCCAGCAGGGGGAGATGCTGAAAGTGATGACTGAGGTGATGAAAGGAAAACCTCCCACTAATATGCCAAGATATCCAAGGGCCCCAGGATCCCGAAGATCTCCACTGAAGGACGAGCTGGGAAGATACATTTGTTATACTTGCGAAAGGCCAGGACATACTAGCCGAGATTGTACACTGAGAAGGAGACTGGAGTCCCAGGCGCCTGAAATTCAAAAGGCACCGGGAGCAAGCAGCCAACCATCAGAAGGCCAAGTGGGGACTGAAGGGTTTCTACGGCTGTCCCTAGGAAAAGGGCAGTGTGTCAGCAGCAAGGAAAAGGACCCTGATGATGTTAGTGTATTCAACGACTTCTGTGGCCGAGCTTTCGGGGACTGCTTGACAGTGGATATAACCATAGCAGGGGTGAGAACCCGCTGTTTGATAGACACTGGCTCAGAAGTCACCACTATTTCTGAATCATATTTCCGAAACTACTTAAAAGAGAGAGATCTGACCATGCATAATACCCGATTTGTACAGCTAACGGCAGCTAATGGACTTGCCATCCCTGTGGTGGGGTGTCTTGAAGCTGATGTAGGGTACATGGTGTGATGTTATTGACATAAACTGGGACCGTATAGATCATTGTTGCAACCAAGGTCCTGTAGTGGCACCCAAATCTTGTATAAAGGGGGTCAAATGGGGTGTCTAGGACAAGGTTATGGTTTACTGGTTATGATTATGCTGTCTAGATGTGTGTATCAGTTTTGTAGTTGAAGTTATGAATATTGGCTCTATACTGTCTGTATGGCAAACTTATGCTATGCTTCTGGATGACATCCCAGACAAGCTGAGATTAGCTCTGCCTAGCCTGCTTGATGGCCCATTAAGGACCATCAGCTATACAATGGACCCATTGAGAGAAGGCAGATACGCCTTGTACCTCAGCAAAGTATGCAGGGACTGGCCCATGTGACTCCAGACTCCATGTTGCTGTAATCTTCCACAGTAAGAACAAAGAGGTGATCTTACACCTGGAAAAGACTATATAAGGCTGATGCCTGATCTCCATCTGGTCTTCAATCCTGCTTCTTACCTCTGGAGGAACTTTGCTACAAGCTGAAGCTTTGAACAAAGGACTGAGGACCCATCCCAGCGGGGGATGTATTCCAGAGACTTGATTTGAACCTGCAGTTTATTCCATCGCTGCTGCAAGCCTGAACCAAGAACTTTGCCATTACTGTATGTAATTGATTCCATTTAACCAATTCTAACTCTCATCTCTATCTTTTTCCTTTTATGAATAAACCTTTAGATTTTAGATTCTAAAGGATTGGCAACAGCGTGATTTGTGGGTAAGATCTGATTTGTATATTGACCTGGGTCTGGGGCTTGGTCCTTTGGGATCAGGAGAACCTTTTTCTTTTACTGGGGTATTGGTTTTCATAACCATTTGTCCCCATAACGAGTGGTACTGGTGGTAATACTGGGAAACTGGAGTATCTAAGGAGATTGCTTGTGAGACTTGCAGTTAGCCAGTGGGGTGAGACTGGAGTCCTCTTAGTCTGGCTGGTGGTTTGCCTTAGAGGTGGAAAAAACCCCAGCCTTGGGCTGTAACTGCCCTATTTGAGCAATTTGTCCTGAGTTGGCACTCTCAGTTGGGTTCCGCCAGAACCGCATTGTCACAGTGGCGTAGTCGTGCTTGGATCCACAGAACCAGGTCAATTAAGCTTTGGGTCAGAACCCCACGCTATCCAAATTTGAATTTTGGGATTGAGAGTTTTGTTGGTTAAAGAGCTGCTGCAATGGCTGAGCAAAGAGCATATGAGGGACTTGGGAAAAAAGCCCTGGAAAATTTGTGTTCAGAAAAGAGGATAAGCTTTAGAAAGAAAGCTACAAAGGAAGAATTGAGAAATCTGCTAATAGCCAGTGATCAGGGGGCAAGAGCACAGCCCTTACCTGAGGCTGCAGAAGATGCAGAAAAAATTAGGATGCAAAGGGTGACAAGTCAACTGCAATTTGAGCATGAACAGAAGCTGGCAGATCTTCGATTGCTGGAGAAGCACAAAATAGCAGAGTTAGAAAGAGAGAGAGAGAAAGAGGCTGCTGAGAGAGAGAAAGAGGCTGCTGAGAGAGAGAAAGAGGCTGATCAAAGAAAGAAGGAGGCTGAAGAGAGAGCCCGTAAGGGGCGTCTAGAGCTGCTCGCTGCTGAGCAGGAGACTCACAGGATGGAACAGGAGACTCACAAGATGGAACAGGAGACGGCCAGACTTCAGCTCCAAGTAATGGAAGAGCGGAGAAAGTCATCCCCACCTGGTACTCCACTTCCCCCCCGCCATGAGAAAAACTGGGAAAGGATGTGTCCCATTTACAATGATACTGAGGATATAGAGGAGTTTTTGTCTACCTTTGAACGCCTCTGCAATCTGTACCAGATCCCTGAGGGTCAGCGAATGCCTGTCCTGCTAACCAGACTGACTGGAAAAGCCAGGGAGGTGTTTAATGACTTGGGGGAACAAGAAGCGTTAAATTATGAGCGGTTTAAGGATTCTGTGTTAAGGCGATTCAAGGTTACTCCTGAATCTTACAGAGTTAAGTTTAGAGAGTTTAAAATGCCTAAGGATTGTACTTTTGTAGAATGTGCTCATAAGCTGATGGGTTTTGTTAAAAAGTGGGTTATGGGAGCCAAGGTTCATGGGAGTTTTGAAAAACTGCTGGATTTAATAACTTTGGAACAGTTCTTAGACATTGTGCCTGACAATGTGAGAGCAGCTGTGTGTGACAGGGACCCTGAGTCAGTCCTACGGGCAGCAGAGATTGCCGATGCCCATACCCAAAACAGGGCTCGAGAAGGGTGTAAAACCCCGGGGAAAACTGATCACCAGTCTCCCCAGTTCAAGAGGAGGGAAGGATTTAAAAATAAACCTGACTCTTCTAAAGGAGTTCAAGGGGGCCCGGAGGGTAGGAACTCGCATCCCCAGCAGGTTACATGCTATCGCTGTGGTATGCTGGGCCACATGAGACCAGACTGCCCGACACTGAAGGGCAGCCCAAAACCAGCAACCCCAAATGCCACGGCCAATGCTAACCCTGTTGTTGTAAACTCACAGGCAAGCCACACAGAGCCCAGCATTGGTGCCCTGTGTGCAAATGCTGTTTCTGTTGTCTCTGAAGGATTTGACCTTAAAACTCACATTAAAGCTAAATATGGGGGAAATAATGCAGAGTTTATTAGCAGTGCAGAAGTGAATGGAGTGAGGTGTATGGCATGGAGGGACACCGCAGCAGATATTACTCTGGTTAAAGCAAGTCTTGTCAGGAAGGAAGATTATTTGCCAGGCGAAGATGTAACTGTTGTAGCCTTATCTAAGTATTTTGTCAGGGTGCCTTTGGCTAAAATCCACCTGAAATGGTAGGGATTGGAGGGCACCATGGTTGTGGGAGTAAAAGACATAATCCCTAAGGATATTATGATTGGAAATGATATTAAAGCTATGGTCAGTCAAGTTAATACAAACCAGGCACAAGAGAGGATTGATCCTAAGGTTGTGCCTATGGAGGGTTTCTCCAAAAGTTTGTCTTTGGAAAGTAGCTGTTTGGCTGTGAATGAAGTTTCTGAATGTCTATCTAATGTCTCAGAAGTAAATCTGGAATTAGATCAAGCGAAGGGAGAGGAGAACAAGGAGATTTTGGATGAGCCTAGGCAGTCTTGTGAGCTGATGGCTTTATCTAGTCAGCAGTTTGGGAAGGCAAGGAGAGTGGAAGATGAGTGCCCCTATACCTTATCTGTTTCCTGTGCGAAGAACAGTGACAATGAAGGAAATGTGCCTGTGTCTGTCAGGGGTGTTGACTTGCCTATGGAGGAAGCTACCCCAGTCTCCAAGCAGTTGTCTGTGAACAGCCCGGTGTGCTGGGACAAGGGAAATGAAATCCCAAACAGTATGTCTAGTAAAGGAAAATGCGTCTCCAACTCTTTTTTGTCTGTGGAGCAGACAGAAGGTGCCTTTCGGCCTGTGATGGTTGAGAGTAATTTAGTTGTCTCAGAGTTGGTTCTGGATTCAACCAAAGCCCAGGAAGGGAATGGTCCTAAGTTTGCATCTGCTGGGGAGAATGGCCCCGTAACTAGGTTGCATCCAGTTAGTGGCTTAGCAAAATCCCAGAGACCAAACAGTTCTGGTGCTTGTATTTTGCCTGTTGCTCATGTGTGGTTGGAGAAGGGTGTAACAACTCTGTCTGATCAGGGTGATACCCTAGCCAGGGCACAAGGAGAGCAGAAAGGTAATTTGGTTGTGTTACCTACGGACAGTTTAACAACTTGTAGCAAAAAGGAAAAAATTCCTAAGCTTGTGTGTGGCAAAGAGAAGGGAAGTATTTCTAACCTTTTATCTAGGAAGTCTATGGGTTCGCCTGAAAGGGGATTGTGTAGAGATCTGCCTGATGGGCCAAAGGTGATCCTGAATGTAAGTAAGACCCAGACAGAGTCTGTTGTTGCTCAGGAAAGTGTGCCTTTAGAGCAAGCCCTAGGTGAAGAGGGTAAGGGCAGAATTTCTGTGAGGGGTGAATTGCTGCTTAGAAAAGCTCCTGGAGAAAGGAATCCTCATGGTACTCGGTGCAAGCAGTTCCCTGCAATTGAAGGGTGTGAGAGTGATTTAATCAAGGAAGTTTCAGTTCCTAGCAGCCAAAAATTGTCTGTTGTGAAGGGATCCACTAACTTTCCTTGTAAAAGATCCAGTGTGGGTAGCTTTGAGAAGGTCTCAGAGGAAGTAAAAGTTGTTAAGGGATTGAGGCATCCCTATAACCAAGTGGCTGTGTGGGGCCAACTTGTTGGGGAGACAATGGTGTTGGAACAGGAATGTCTCCTTTCTGATTCTTTAAATGAGCAGTTTGTGCTTCAGGGTTTGAGGACAGATTTGGTTACTGATGTGTCAGAGCAGAGCAGTTTTATGGCTAAATGCTTGAGGATGCGGGGGAGAGGAAGCAAACTCTCACCCGCAGACTTTTTGGATTTGTGTGGTATCTCTTTAAGACAGAGTCCAGCCTTGGAGATGATAGCAGTTACGAATATGAAAACTGGTGGACTGGCTCTGGTCTGGGGTAGTGCAAATTACTTGCCTGGCTGGGAAAGGAAGGACTTGCTAATAGCTGTTAGCACAGAGGGCCCACCCCATCAGCCAGTGAATTCTGTTAAGCAAGAGAAATCAGGGTTTGATCCTGCAGGACAAGGAGGAAAGAGAAAACTGAATTTTGCAAAGGGAAGCCACAGGTTAACCCTAAAATGCCCAAACTCCAATGGTATTGAGCCAAAGGGGTGGCATGACAAACATGACTGTAGATGGACACTTGCAATGAACTTGTTGTTATTGCTAAATTTTGTAATTAATGTGTTGCTATTGCCACAAACGGTAAAAATATACAATGTGCCTAATCTTTTGGAGAATTCATTGAACATGTTAAAAGGAATACATGAAAACACACGTTATGTTAAAAGGCCTTGTTACACTGGGGTTTCACAGGCAATGCATATAAACAATATGGGAACTTTTCACAGGGGAGAGGACATTCCAGACCTAATGTGCTGTATGAAAAGGAAGACTGAGGCACACTACCATATTGCTTTCATGGCTAAATGCCAAGATTCCTGGACTATGAAGAACATTAATATCTGCATTTATTCGATGTTAATTGGGTTCCAAACATTGGCCCGAGCTTGTATGGATAAAGTAGCAGTTTTCTTTAGCTCTTGGCAAGATCACATGGCACATACAGGAACCATGCTGCCAGAGCAGATCCAATCCACTATTGTTCTAACTAAGTGTTACCTTGAGTTTGTAAAGAGGTTCAATCATGTTATTGAACATGACTTTGATGAACCATTTCTGTTATACACTGGTATGGCTTCTAACCCAATACTAGCTGTAGTGAGACAGAACCCAGGATGGGGAGCTCTTGGGATGCAGTCAGTGATGTTTGTGTCATCCCTTCCTGCATCAATTTTGCGTTGGGGGTGTGATGTTATTGACATAAACTGGGACCGTATAGATCATTGTTGCAACCAAGGTCCTGTAGTGGCACCCAAATCTTGTATAAAGGGGGTCAAATGGGGTGTCTAGGACAAGGTTATGGTTTACTGGTTATGATTATGCTGTCTAGATGTGTGTATCAGTTTTGTAGTTGAAGTTATGAATATTGGCTCTATACTGTCTGTATGGCAAACTTATGCTATGCTTCTGGATGACATCCCAGACAAGCTGAGATTAGCTCTGCCTAGCCTGCTTGATGGCCCATTAAGGACCATCAGCTATACAATGGACCCATTGAGAGAAGGCAGATACGCCTTGTACCTCAGCAAAGTATGCAGGGACTGGCCCATGTGACTCCAGACTCCATGTTGCTGTAATCTTCCACAGTAAGAACAAAGAGGTGATCTTACACCTGGAAAAGACTATATAAGGCTGATGCCTGATCTCCATCTGGTCTTCAATCCTGCTTCTTACCTCTGGAGGAACTTTGCTACAAGCTGAAGCTTTGAACAAAGGACTGAGGACCCATCCCAGCGGGGGATGTATTCCAGAGACTTGATTTGAACCTGCAGTTTATTCCATCGCTGCTGCAAGCCTGAACCAAGAACTTTGCCATTACTGTATGTAATTGATTCCATTTAACCAATTCTAACTCTCATCTCTATCTTTTTCCTTTTATGAATAAACCTTTAGATTTTAGATTCTAAAGGATTGGCAACAGCGTGATTTGTGGGTAAGATCTGATTTGTATATTGACCTGGGTCTGGGGCTTGGTCCTTTGGGATCAGGAGAACCTTTTTCTTTTACTGGGGTATTGGTTTTCATAACCATTTGTCCCCATAACGAGTGGTACTGGTGGTAATACTGGGAAACTGGAGTATCTAAGGAGATTGCTTGTGAGACTTGCAGTTAGCCAGTGGGGTGAGACTGGAGTCCTCTTAGTCTGGCTGGTGGTTTGCCTTAGAGGTGGAAAAAACCCCAGCCTTGGGCTGTAACTGCCCTATTTGAGCAATTTGTCCTGAGTTGGCACTCTCAGTTGGGTTCCGCCAGAACCGCATTGTCACACATGGGTCGAACAATCCCTGGGAAATGCATTTTTATCCTAAAGGACACAGCTTCAGGAAAGACTTTAATGGAGAACAGAGTACCGGGAATTCTCGGGATGAATATTATAAGAGAGCTGAAAGAATTACTGTTGGTAGGAGAAGGAACCCTGGAGATGAACCGTCACGGGCAGCCTAGGAAGGACGCTACACTGAAGCGGGTACTAGCCCAAGTGGAGAGACATGGACGTTTCCCGGGTCCAACGGGACAAATTGGCTATGTTAAGGTGGCAGGGAGACAGAAGGTGGTTATACCTCCCTGGAGTGAGAAGATTATTGATGGGCGCTGCCGGGTGCCAAGCGACTTTGACGGATACAGAGTGCTTGTCGAGCCAACACCTGGGGCCAGTCTCCCTAATGGGCTCCTGGTTGCAAATGTACTTGCTAATGCCAGCAAAGGAAAAGTGCCAGTCAGGCTGTTAAACTCAAGTAAGAAGGCCATAAAATTGTACCCCCGAACCAGAGTGGCAGAGGTACACCGTCCTGAAGGAGTGGTGCCCCCATTGGGGGTGGCCTTGGAAGAAAATGGGGATGAGCTGCGGGTGATAGAAGTAAAAAAAGGCACACAGGTTACCACATCGCAAGCGGCACCTGATGGAGAGCTACCCATTCCAGTCCAAGTGGACCTCCAACAGCTAACCCCTACACAGGTTGGCCGTTTGCGGGCGCTACTGGAGAAACATCAAGAGGTCTTTTCCAGGGATGAGCGGGACTTTGGTTACACCACCACAGTGACACACCAAATAGCCACTGGAGATGCTGTCCCGATAAAACAGAGACACCGGCGGATCTCACCACGAGTGTTCCAGGAGGTAAAAAAACACATTCTGGACCTAGTGACTCAAGGTATCCTTAAAGAAAGCCACAGTCCGTGGGCATCACCCGCAGTGATTGTAATAAAAAAAGATGGTGGGGTGCGATTTTGCTGTGACTACAGGAAACTGAATGAGGTAACGCACAAGGATGCCTACCCGCTACCCCGGGTGGAAGAGTCACTGGATGCATTAGGAAGTGCAAGAGTGTTTTCAACCCTCGATTTAACTTCTGGTTATTTCCAGGTTGCAGTGGAAGAACGAGACCGGGAAAAGACAGCAGTGACGACTCCGTTTGGGCTGTTTGAATGGACACGTATGCCATTCGGCTTGTGTAATGCACCTGCTACGTTCCAGAGACTAATGGAGGGGGTGTTAGGAGACTATATCTTAGACACTTTGCTGATATACCTGGACGATGTTATTGTGTTTTCCAAGGATTTTGAGAGTCATATGGAAAAATTGGACTTGGTTTTCACACGATTGAAGGAACATGGATTGAAGCTGAAGCCAAGTAAGTGCTGCCTCCTACGTGAAAAAGTCAAATTCTTGGGCCATGTGATTTCAAAGGATGGAATCCAGGTAGATGAAGAGAAGACCAGGGCGCTGGAAAATTGGCCGGTCCCCAAGAATGCCAAGCAAGTGCGGCAGGCTCTAGGTTTCATGAGCTATTACAGACGATTTGTTCCAAAGTTTGCACACATTGCTGCACCACTATATGGACTAGTGGGCCAGCCTGCCCAAAGGAAGGGAAGGGATCAATGTTTTGTGTGGGATGATGCCTGTCAGACAGCTTTTGACAAATTAAGACATCGGCTGATGTCACCACCTGTGCTTGCATATCCTGACTTTAGCCTGCCATTTATAGTGACAACAGACGGGAGCCTGCACGGCCTAGGTGCGGTGCTCAGCCAGAAGCAAGAGGGGGCCGAGCGTGTGATCGCATATGCGAGCCGAGGGCTGAGGAGGTCAGAAAGAAATGACAAAAACTACAGTGCTTTTAAACTAGAACTGTTGGCCTTGAAGTGGGCTATCACTGAAAAATTTAAGGATTATTTAGTGTACTCTAAATTCACGGTAATCTCAGACCACAATCCACTCCGATACCTGGCAACGGCTAACTTAGGTGCAATTGAACACCGCTGGGTGGCCCAACTCGCTGAGTTCACTTTTGAAGTACAGTATAAACCTGGAAGGCAGAACATCAATGCTGACACCCTGTCTAGATTGCCTCTGGAGGAGGAGTCAGAAGAGGGCGAGGATCTGGAGAAAGACTTCCTAGTCATTCCTGCAGATGTTGTGCGTACGTGTTTGTGGCTAGAGAATCCAAAGCCCGAGGACGAAGTGACGGTAAAGGATGCAGTACAAAACCTGGTAAGAGGAGAGAGCGCAATAATCTCGGGGTACTCATGGGAGGAGATTCAAACTCTGCAACGAGAAGGTGATGTTGGACCTGTCTTAGTGGCAGTCATGAGCCAAACGAGGCCAGACCGGAGATTTGGGGCCAGATACCCCCAGTCTAAGAAGCTAGCCAGACAGTGGGAACGACTTAGATTACATCGTGGAGTGCTGTTCCGGGTAACATATCATCCCCGAGATGGTGAAGAAGTGTGGCAGTTAGTGGTGCCTGTGTCACTCCGCCGTCAAGTTTATGAAGCCAGGCATGATCATGGGGGGCATTTTGGAGACAGGAGCACTCTGGAGGTAATGAGGAGAAACTATTACTGGCCCACGATGGGTAGCGACGTGCAAGTGTGGATCCGTCAGTGCAAACGGTGTGCCTTAGCCAAGGATGTGTTTCCTCCCAACCGAGCCCCTTTGACCTGTACTAATGTGACTGCCCCAATGGAGGTCCTAGCGATGGATTACACACGGCTAGAGAGATCTTCAGAGGGGTATGAGAACATACTGGTTCTCACGGACATGTTCACCCGATTCACTGTTGCAGTTCCAACTAGAAACCAGACAGCGCGGACAACGGCTGAAGCCCTCATAAAACACTGGTTTGTGTACTATGGTTGTCCGGCACGGTTACACTCGGATCAGGGGAGGAATTTTGAATCAGAGGTGATATCTGAATTGTGTAAATTGTATGGCATAGCCAAAAGCCGAACAACACCCTATCACCCGCAAGGAAATGCTCAGTGCGAGAGATTTAACCGGACAATGCATGACATGCTAAGAACGCTCCCGCCAGAAAAGAAGCGAGCCTGGCAGGAACATCTTCCTGAGCTGGTGTTGGCCTATAACAGCCATGTCCATTCGTCGACAGGTTACGCTCCTTTTTATCTCATGTTTGGGAGGGATCCCAGGTTGCCATTGGATATTCTGGACAGAGAGGGCCCTGAGGAGGATGAGGTGACCAATTTGGATGACTGGGTCAAAGGTCACCATGACAGGCTGAAGATAGCCTGTGACGTTGCTCTCAATACAACTAAAGACACAGCCCGGAGTAGGAAAAGGACTTATGATCGCAAGTCCAGTGGGGCTCTCATCAGGCCTGGTGACTGTGTACTAGTTCGTAACCATAGACACCGGGGGCGTAATAAAATACAGGACAAATGGGAGTCAAATCCCCACATTGTAGTCGCTCACAACAATCCTGAGCTACCAGTTTACACCATCCGGCCTGAACGAGGAGGTCCTGAGAGAGTAGTACATAGGGACCAGTTGAAACATTGCACTCTTAGTCCAGACAGGGACCATAGGAGGCGTAGATCAGTACGCCCCGAGGAGGCTGAAACCAATTGGGAAATGGTTCTAGTCCCACAAACCGAATATAGAGAGGGACCGAGTGGGGCAAACCCAAACCCTAACGAGAATGGCCAGATCCTTCAAACTGACCCAGTATTACCCGAGGATAGGGAAATAGAAAATATGGGTAACGAACCACCAGTCTTAAGAAGGTCCCAGAGGGCTAATAAGGGTGTACTTCCTGTTAGACTTAGAGATAATTATGTTATTGGTTCTATGTAGTGTTTTAATGAATATTGTTATGTATGGTATTAAGAAGTAGATGTGGAATGTTAAATATGTTAAATGTTCTTTTGATAATTGTTAATGGGTTGTTGATATACAATGACATGGGTTATGTTGTTACCATGGGGCCCGGATGTACCGGTGTGAATATTGTGGATGTGGCAGTATTTTAGCAAGGGGGAATGTAAGGGGACTGTTGCCCCCTTATTAACATTCAGTGGGGGTGTTTTGGTTGGCTAGCTCCCAGCACTAAAAGGGGAAGGGTCGAGGGCAAATCAGGAGCCTGAGACTGACAGTCCCCAGGAACCATGGGGAGAGGCCAATGCTCCAGATCAGCCTGATTGACAGGGCGGGCAGGCTAATCAGGGAGTCAGGAGGCCAGAGGGGGTCCCGTCCTCCGTGTGAACTGGAATGGCCTGAGTCAGACTGAGTGGGGCCGAGCTAAGGAGAGAGCAGGGGCCCAAGCTGAGCTGGAGAGCAGAACCGTGCCAGATCCAGAGCCAGAGACGCAGCCCAGGGAGAGCAGATCCTGTGCTGGGAGCAGAGGTGCAGCCGCAGAGCCAGAGACGCAGCCCAGGGAGAGCAGATCCTGTGCTGGGAGTGGAGCTGCAGCCACAGAGCCAGAGACGCAGCCCGGGGAGAGCAGATCCTGTGCTGGGAGCAGAGGTGCAGCCGCAGAGCCAGAGACGCAGCCCAGGGAGAGTAGATCCTGTGCTGGGAGTGGAGCTGCAGCCACAGAGCCAGAGACGCAGCCCAGGGAGAGCAGATCCTGTGCTGGGAGCAGAGCTGCAGCCGCAGAGCCAGGTGTGGTGAGCAAGTGGGGCCAGCCAAGGGGGAACCTGGTCAAAGGGCCCAGCACAGAAAGACACCCCCAGACAAGGGCCCTTGCAGGCAAGACCGGGAGGGGGACCTTAACCCTACGGGGGGCTGACGCTGGGAAGAAGGGTCCCACCACTCAAAGCCCGGAGGTGTGTGGCCACCACCATTGCAAGTGTCCAACCCGCAGCGTCTCTGCAGCACGGCCTGGGCCTGAGAAGGAGGCCTGGGACCTACAAGAAGCAGACTGTGACCTGCCCTGACATTCCAGAGACACTGGTTGTGATGTTCCCTGCCACAGAGCAGGGTGATGTGTTTTCCTTTAACCTTTCCCATTTTTCCTTGTTCTTTTCTTTAGATTAATTGTTAATTAAACAACTTGTATTTGCTTTAAATTGTATGGAATAATCAGTGGGTCAGGGAGGTGCCCAGTGTAACGAGAGTACCCCGGAGTGGGGACACCCTAGCCCCTGTCCTAGGTGACCACAGCAGGGTTGGGGGTCGAACCCCCCAGGAATCCTGGGCCCAGCCTTGTTGGGGTTACGAGGACTCAGCCAGACAGGAGAGTGGAAGGGGAGCCCTCAAGGGCAGGGAGGCCTCTGGGTAAAGGAAGTGGGAGCGGGGACTCAGATCCTTTCGCTTGCCCACCTCACCGGGGTAGTGCAGAAGTCAGGAAATTTCCCCACAATAGCGGGACCATTCCCCCGCTTACATAATTGGCGTCACGAACAGGATCCTATCCACAGGGTCCATCCCATTGGTTTTCTGGTTAAGTTCTAGTAGCATGGTCCGGGCCTAGTTGAGCACCCTACCATGGCTGGAATTGAAGAACTACGAACCCAGTTTGCTAAACTTCAGCGCAGATTATCAGACCAAGCGGAGGCATTACAGCAAGCTAGAACTGAACAGAGAGAAGCCTTATCGCTGGCCAAGGCAGTAATAGAGCAACAGACAGCAGAAGCTAAGAAACCCCCTACTATTTATGTCCCACGGGAGCGGAAGGTCACGGAGTTTGGTGGCTTCCCGACTAGACCAGGAGACATTACAGTAGAGGAGTGGGTCAAGTCTGTGAAGGCGGCTCTGCGTGTGCTAAGAGTACCTGAAGAAGATCATGTGGACTTCATAGAGGAGCACCTCAAGGGCCAGGCCAAGGCCACAGTAAAGTTCATGGCAGTGGCAGACAAAAAAAATGTGGAAAAGATATTTGAACTCCTCCTAGAAGTGTATGGGGACAAGGTACCTATTGGAACCCGACTAAAGGAGTTCTTTGAGAGAAAGCAGGAGCCCGGTGAAACTATCCGGGCATATGCATATGACCTCCAGGAGAAAATGAGCAGAGTGGAGCGGCGAGACCCTCAGCGAGTTCCAGACCCAGATACGGTTCTGAAAGAGCAGTTAGTGCTGGGGCTCCAGGATGATTCCCTCCGCCGTGAAATGAAAAGGAGGTTTAAGGAAGAGCCCAGTAAGAAGTTCCATGAACTCATGCAGGCTGCTATTATGTGGTCAGAAGAAGAGGAAGTTCCTGTGGCAGAGACAGCAAAGACTAACCCCCGTACACGAAGTGGCGGCCTTGTGAATGCAGCTGCTGGGGAAAAGGCCCTGCCCCAAACACAGCTAACATTGGAAAGCTTGAGTGAAGCTGTCCAAAAACTGGCGGTCCAGCAGGGGGAGATGCTGAAAGTGATGACTGAGGTGATGAAAGGAAAACCTCCCACTAATATGCCAAGATATCCAAGGGCCCCAGGATCCCGAAGATCTCCACTGAAGGACGAGCTGGGAAGATACATTTGTTATACTTGCGAAAGGCCAGGACATACTAGCCGAGATTGTACACTGAGAAGGAGACTGGAGTCCCAGGCGCCTGAAATTCAAAAGGCACCGGGAGCAAGCAGCCAACCATCAGAAGGCCAAGTGGGGACTGAAGGGTTTCTACGGCTGTCCCTAGGAAAAGGGCAGTGTGTCAGCAGCAAGGAAAAGGACCCTGATGATGTTAGTGTATTCAACGACTTCTGTGGCCGAGCTTTCGGGGACTGCTTGACAGTGGATATAACCATAGCAGGGGTGAGAACCCGCTGTTTGATAGACACTGGCTCAGAAGTCACCACTATTTCTGAATCATATTTCCGAAACTACTTAAAAGAGAGAGATCTGACCATGCATAATACCCGATTTGTACAGCTAACGGCAGCTAATGGACTTGCCATCCCTGTGGTGGGGTGTCTTGAAGCTGATGTAGGGTACATGGGTCGAACAATCCCTGGGAAATGCATTTTTATCCTAAAGGACACAGCTTCAGGAAAGACTTTAATGGAGAACAGAGTACCGGGAATTCTCGGGATGAATATTATAAGAGAGCTGAAAGAATTACTGTTGGTAGGAGAAGGAACCCTGGAGATGAACCGTCACGGGCAGCCTAGGAAGGACGCTACACTGAAGCGGGTACTAGCCCAAGTGGAGAGACATGGACGTTTCCCGGGTCCAACGGGACAAATTGGCTATGTTAAGGTGGCAGGGAGACAGAAGGTGGTTATACCTCCCTGGAGTGAGAAGATTATTGATGGGCGCTGCCGGGTGCCAAGCGACTTTGACGGATACAGAGTGCTTGTCGAGCCAACACCTGGGGCCAGTCTCCCTAATGGGCTCCTGGTTGCAAATGTACTTGCTAATGCCAGCAAAGGAAAAGTGCCAGTCAGGCTGTTAAACTCAAGTAAGAAGGCCATAAAATTGTACCCCCGAACCAGAGTGGCAGAGGTACACCGTCCTGAAGGAGTGGTGCCCCCATTGGGGGTGGCCTTGGAAGAAAATGGGGATGAGCTGCGGGTGATAGAAGTAAAAAAAGGCACACAGGTTACCACATCGCAAGCGGCACCTGATGGAGAGCTACCCATTCCAGTCCAAGTGGACCTCCAACAGCTAACCCCTACACAGGTTGGCCGTTTGCGGGCGCTACTGGAGAAACATCAAGAGGTCTTTTCCAGGGATGAGCGGGACTTTGGTTACACCACCACAGTGACACACCAAATAGCCACTGGAGATGCTGTCCCGATAAAACAGAGACACCGGCGGATCTCACCACGAGTGTTCCAGGAGGTAAAAAAACACATTCTGGACCTAGTGACTCAAGGTGTCCTTAAAGAAAGCCACAGTCCGTGGGCATCACCCGCAGTGATTGTAATAAAAAAAGATGGTGGGGTGCGATTTTGCTGTGACTACAGGAAACTGAATGAGGTAACGCACAAGGACGCCTACCCGCTACCCCGGGTGGAAGAGTCACTGGATGCATTAGGAAGTGCAAGAGTGTTTTCAACCCTCGATTTAACTTCTGGTTATTTCCAGGTTGCAGTGGAAGAACGAGACCGGGAAAAGACAGCAGTGACGACTCCGTTTGGGCTGTTTGAATGGACACGTATGCCATTCGGCTTGTGTAATGCACCTGCTACGTTCCAGAGACTAATGGAGGGGGTGTTAGGAGACTATATCTTAGACACTTTGCTGATATACCTGGACGATGTTATTGTGTTTTCCAAGGATTTTGAGAGTCATATGGAAAAATTGGACTTGGTTTTCACACGATTGAAGGAACATGGATTGAAGCTGAAGCCAAGTAAGTGCTGCCTCCTACGTGAAAAAGTCAAATTCTTGGGCCATGTGATTTCAAAGGATGGAATCCAGGTAGATGAAGAGAAGACCAGGGCGCTGGAAAATTGGCCGGTCCCCAAGAATGCCAAGCAAGTGCGGCAGGCTCTAGGTTTCATGAGCTATTACAGACGATTTGTTCCAAAGTTTGCACACATTGCTGCACCACTATATGGACTAGTGGGCCAGCCTGCCCAAAGGAAGGGAAGGGATCAATGTTTTGTGTGGGATGATGCCTGTCAGACAGCTTTTGACAAATTAAGACATCGGCTGATGTCACCACCTGTGCTTGCATATCCTGACTTTAGCCTGCCATTTATAGTGACAACAGACGGGAGCCTGCACGGCCTAGGTGCGGTGCTCAGCCAGAAGCAAGAGGGGGCCGAGCGTGTGATCGCATATGCGAGCCGAGGGCTGAGGAGGTCAGAAAGAAATGACAAAAACTACAGTGCTTTTAAACTAGAACTGTTGGCCTTGAAGTGGGCTATCACTGAAAAATTTAAGGATTATTTAGTGTTCTCTAAATTCACGGTAATCTCAGACCACAATCCACTCCGATACCTGGCAACGGCTAACTTAGGTGCAATTGAACACCGCTGGGTGGCCCAACTCGCTGAGTTCACTTTTGAAGTACAGTATAAACCTGGAAGGCAGAACATCAATGCTGACACCCTGTCTAGATTGCCTCTGGAGGAGGAGTCAGAAGAGGGCGAGGATCTGGAGAAAGACTTCCTAGTCATTCCTGCAGATGTTGTGCGTACGTGTTTGTGGCTAGAGAATCCAAAGCCCGAGGACGAAGTGACGGTAAAGGATGCAGTACAAAACCTGGTAAGAGGAGAGAGCGCAATAATCTCGGGGTACTCATGGGAGGAGATTCAAACTCTGCAACGAGAAGGTGATGTTGGACCTGTCTTAGTGGCAGTCATGAGCCAAACGAGGCCAGACCGGAGATTTGGGGCCAGATACCCCCAGTCTAAGAAGCTAGCCAGACAGTGGGAACGACTTAGATTACATCGTGGAGTGCTGTTCCGGGTAACATATCATCCCCGAGATGGTGAAGAAGTGTGGCAGTTAGTGGTGCCTGTGTCACTCCGCCGTCAAGTTTATGAAGCCAGGCATGATCATGGGGGGCATTTTGGAGACAGGAGCACTCTGGAGGTAATGAGGAGAAACTATTACTGGCCCACGATGGGTAGCGACGTGCAAGTGTGGATCCGTCAGTGCAAACGGTGTGCCTTAGCCAAGGATGTGTTTCCTCCCAACCGAGCCCCTTTGACCTGTACTAATGTGACTGCCCCAATGGAGGTCCTAGCGATGGATTACACACGGCTAGAGAGATCTTCAGAGGGGTATGAGAACATACTGGTTCTCACGGACATGTTCACCCGATTCACTGTTGCAGTTCCAACTAGAAACCAGACAGCGCGGACAACGGCTGAAGCCCTCATAAAACACTGGTTTGTGTACTATGGTTGTCCGGCACGGTTACACTCGGATCAGGGGAGGAATTTTGAATCAGAGGTGATATCTGAATTGTGTAAATTGTATGGCATAGCCAAAAGCCGAACAACACCCTATCACCCGCAAGGAAATGCTCAGTGCGAGAGATTTAACCGGACAATGCATGACATGCTAAGAACGCTCCCGCCAGAAAAGAAGCGAGCCTGGCAGGAACATCTTCCTGAGCTGGTGTTGGCCTATAACAGCCATGTCCATTCGTCGACAGGTTACGCTCCTTTTTATCTCATGTTTGGGAGGGATCCCAGGTTGCCATTGGATATTCTGGACAGAGAGGGCCCTGAGGAGGATGAGGTGACCAATTTGGATGACTGGGTCAAAGGTCACCATGACAGGCTGAAGATAGCCTGTGACGTTGCTCTCAATACAACTAAAGACACAGCCCGGAGTAGGAAAAGGACTTATGATCGCAAGTCCAGTGGGGCTCTCATCAGGCCTGGTGACCGTGTACTAGTTCGTAACCATAGACACCGGGGGCGTAATAAAATACAGGACAAATGGGAGTCAAATCCCCACATTGTAGTCGCTCACAACAATCCTGAGCTACCAGTTTACACCATCCGGCCTGAACGAGGAGGTCCTGAGAGAGTAGTACATAGGGACCAGTTGAAACATTGCACTCTTAGTCCAGACAGGGACCATAGGAGGCGTAGATCAGTACACCCCGAGGAGGCTGAAACCAATTGGGAAATGGTTCTAGTCCCACAAACCGAATATAGAGAGGGACCGAGTGGGGCAAACCCAAACCCTAACGAGAATGGCCAGATCCTTCAAACTGACCCAGTATTACCCGAGGATAGGGAAATAGAAAATATGGGTAACGAACCACCAGTCTTAAGAAGGTCCCAGAGGGCTAATAAGGGTGTACTTCCTGTTAGACTTAGAGATAATTATGTTATTGGTTCTATGTAGTGTTTTAATGAATATTGTTATGTATGGTATTAAGAAGTAGATGTGGAATGTTAAATATGTTAAATGTTCTTTTGATAATTGTTAATGGGTTGTTGATATACAATGACATGGGTTATGTTGTTACCATGGGGCCCGGATGTACCGGTGTGAATATTGTGGATGTGGCAGTATTTTAGCAAGGGGGAATGTAAGGGGACTGTTGCCCCCTTATTAACATTCAGTGGGGGTGTTTTGGTTGGCTAGCTCCCAGCACTAAAAGGGGAAGGGTCGAGGGCAAATCAGGAGCCTGAGACTGACAGTCCCCAGGAACCATGGGGAGAGGCCAATGCTCCAGATCAGCCTGATTGACAGGGCGGGCAGGCTAATCAGGGAGTCAGGAGGCCAGAGGGGGTCCCGTCCTCCGTGTGAACTGGAATGGCCTGAGTCAGACTGAGTGGGGCCGAGCTAAGGAGAGAGCAGGGGCCCAAGCTGAGCTGGAGAGCAGAACCGTGCCAGATCCAGAGCCAGAGACGCAGCCCAGGGAGAGCAGATCCTGTGCTGGGAGCAGAGGTGCAGCCGCAGAGCCAGAGACGCAGCCCAGGGAGAGCAGATCCTGTGCTGGGAGTGGAGCTGCAGCCACAGAGCCAGAGACGCAGCCCGGGGAGAGCAGATCCTGTGCTGGGAGCAGAGGTGCAGCCGCAGAGCCAGAGACGCAGCCCAGGGAGAGTAGATCCTGTGCTGGGAGTGGAGCTGCAGCCACAGAGCCAGAGACGCAGCCCAGGGAGAGCAGATCCTGTGCTGGGAGCAGAGCTGCAGCCGCAGAGCCAGGTGTGGTGAGCAAGTGGGGCCAGCCAAGGGGGAACCTGGTCAAAGGGCCCAGCACAGAAAGACACCCCCAGACAAGGGCCCTTGCAGGCAAGACCGGGAGGGGGACCTTAACCCTACGGGGGGCTGACGCTGGGAAGAAGGGTCCCACCACTCAAAGCCCGGAGGTGTGTGGCCACCACCATTGCAAGTGTCCAACCCGCAGCGTCTCTGCAGCACGGCCTGGGCCTGAGAAGGAGGCCTGGGACCTACAAGAAGCAGACTGTGACCTGCCCTGACATTCCAGAGACACTGGTTGTGATGTTCCCTGCCACAGAGCAGGGTGATGTGTTTTCCTTTAACCTTTCCCATTTTTCCTTGTTCTTTTCTTTAGATTAATTGTTAATTAAACAACTTGTATTTGCTTTAAATTGTATGGAATAATCAGTGGGTCAGGGAGGTGCCCAGTGTAAAGAGAGTACCCCGGAGTGGGGACACCCTAGCCCCTGTCCTAGGTGACCACAGCAGGGTTGGGGGTCGAGCCCCCCAGGAATCCTGGGCCCAGCCTTGTTGGGGTTACGAGGACTCAGCCAGACAGGAGAGTGGAAGGGGAGCCCTCAAGGGCAGGGAGGCCTCTGGGTAAAGGAAGTGGGAGCGGGGACTCAGATCCTTTCGCTTGCCCACCTCACCGGGGTAGTGCAGAAGTCAGGAAATTTCCCCACAATAGCGGGACCATTCCCCCGCTTACACTTGGTAATAGCTGTTAGCACAGAGGGCCCACCCCATCAGCCAGTGAATTCTGTTAAGCAAGAGAAATCAGGGTTTGATCCTGCAGGACAAGGAGGAAAGAGAAAACTGAATTTTGCAAAGGGAAGCCACAGGTTAACCCTAAAATGCCCAAACTCCAATGGTATTGAGCCAAAGGTGTGGCATGACAAACATGATTGTAGATGGACACTTGCAATGAACTTGTTGTTATTGCTAAATTTTGTAATGAATGTGTTGCTATTGCCACAAACTGTAAAAATATACAATCTGCCTAATCTTTTGGAGAATCCCTTGAACATGTTAAAAGGAATACATGAGAACACACGTTATGTTAAAAGGCCTTGTTACACTGGGGTTTCACAGTTAATGCCTATAAACAATATGGGAACTTTTCACAAGGGAAAAGGCATTCCAGACCTAATGTGCTGTATGAAAAGGAAGACTGAGGCACACTACCATATTGCTTTCATGGCTAAATGCCAAGATTCCTGTACTATGAAGAACATTAATATCTGCATTTATTCGATGTTAATTGGGTTCCAAACATTTGCCCGAGCTTGTATGGATAAAGTAGCTGTTTTCTTTAGCTCTTGGCAAGATCACATGACACATACAGGAACCATGCTGCCAGAGCAGATCCAATCCACTATTGTTCTAACTAAGTTTTACCTTGAGTTTGTAAAGAGGTTCAATCATGTGGTTGAACATGATTTTGATAAACCATTTCTGTTACACACTGGTATGGCTCCTACCCCAATACTAGCTGTAGTGAGACAGAACCCAGGATGGGGAGCTCTTGGGATGCAGTCAGTGATGTTTGTGTCATCCCTTCCTGCATCAATTTTGCGTTGGGGGTGTGACGTTATTGACATAAACTGGGACCGTATAGATCATTGTTGCAACCAAGGTCCTGTAGTGGCACGCAAATCTTGTATAAAGGGGGTCAAATGGGGTGCCTAGGACAAGGTTATGGTTTACTGGTTATGATTATGCTGTCTATATGTGTGTATCAATTTTGTAGTTGAAGTTATAAATATTGGCTCTATACTGTCTGTATGGCAAACTTATGCTATGCTTCTGGGTGACATCCCAGACAAGCTGAGATTAGCTCTGCCTAGCCTGCTTGATGGCCCATTAAGGACCATCAGCTATACAATGGACCCATTGAGAGAAGGCAGATACGCCTTGTAACTCAGCAAAGTATGCAGGGACTGGCCCATGTGACTCCAGACTCCATTTTGCTGTAATTTTCCACAGTAAGAACAAAGAGGTGTTCTTACACCTGGAAGAGACTATATAAGGCTGATGCCTCATCTCCATCTGGTCTTCAATCCTGCTTCTTACTTCTGGAGGAACTTTGCTACAAACTGAAGCTCTGAACAAAGGACTCAGGACCCATCCCGGCTGGGGATGTATTCCAGAGACTTGATTTGAACCTGCAGTTTATTCCATCGCTGCTGCAAGCCTGAACCAAGAACTTTGCCATTACTGTATGTAATTGATTCCATTTAACCAATTCTAACTCTCATCTCTGTCTTTTTCCTTTTATGAATAAACCTTTAGATTTTAGATTCTAAAGGATTGGCAACAGCGTGATTTGTGGGTAAGATCTGATTTGTATATTGACCTGGGTCTGGGGCTTGGTCCTTTGGGATCAGGAGAACCTTTTTCTTTTACTGGGGTATTGGTTTTCATAACCATTTGTCCCCATAACGAGTGGCACTGGTGGTAATACTGGGAAACTGGAGTGTCTAAGGAGATTGCTTGTGAGACTTGCGGTTAGCCAGTGGGATGAGACCGAAGTTTTAGTCTGGCTGGTTTGGTTTGCCTTAGAGGTGGAAGAACCCCGGCCTTGGGCTGTAACTGCCCTGTTTGAGCAATTTGTCCTGAGTTGGCACTCTCGGTTGGGTCCCGTCAGAACCGCATTGTCACAACTCCCTAGAGAATACTCTCACAGGAGAGGCTAACGAGGATGACCACAACCCTCCTACACCTCCCTTCAGCAAAGAGCGTCGGCTAGTCTCAGAGAGACGGAGCCGCTCATTCTCTTTGCATCCAGCGAGATGATCAGACTGTCAGTGGCTCACACAGAGAGGAAAGGGGAGGGAAGATGGGTTCACACACTCCTAGACCCAGGTAGCTTCCTTGCCGGACGATGCCAGGCCGAGTCAGCCCACCGTGAGTCAGATCTCCTAAAAGATCCTCTAGTTACCGGGCTTGTGTTAGAGTAGTTCTGGTCACGAGCCAAAAGACTTCGCAGAGTACTCTGGGCATCTTCTGGTAACTCTCAATTCGCACTGGTGTTTACACACACACACACACACACACACACACCCCCCAAGGCCTCTATTTCCAAATACCACGATGCATCTGTACCTTATGTCCAGACTCAATACACTATGAGGCGGTAACAACCTCTCTTGAGGCGGTAACAACCCCTCAGCACAGGTGCATACCTATGCATTTTTTATATGCATATGGGGGCGGCCAAACTAACAGGTCCCAGAACCACATACAACTACCTTATTGGGGGCGGCAAAACAATGCCCCAGAACCGCTCTGCATCAGATCTTGCTGCACAGTCAATAAGTTCGGATGGCGTGAGCCCAACAGGGACAGACGGCTCCACGGACAGTCCTTCCTTGACACCCCAATAGAGATTTTAAAAGGTCTCTTACCTCTATTGTGGCGCCATGGGGTTCGAAGGGGAACGATCCGTAGCAGCTGCCGGTACCTCTGCAGGCGTTGTCATCCCGGACGAGCCCCCAAATTCATAGAATCATAGAATATCAGAGTTGGAAGGGACCTCAAGAGGTCATCTAGTCCAACCCCCTGCTCAAAGCAGGACCAATTCCCAGCTAAATCATCCCAGCCAGGGCTTTGTCAAGCCGGGCCTTAAAAACCTCCAAGGAAGGAGACTCCACCACCTCCCTAGGTAACGCATTCCAGTGTTTCACCACCCTCCTAGTGAAATAGTTTTTCCTGATTTCCAACCTGGACCTCCCCCACTGCAACTTGAGACCATTGCTCCTTGTTCTGTC